>NC_040231.1:22504007-22807037 GCF_001444195.1 Xiphophorus couchianus | reverse complement strand
CAAGTGAGCTATCACATACAAACAAAAACAAATTATGCACTGGGAAATACTATCCACCACCCTGCATTATGCCGGCAACTTGCTTTGACTGGGAACGGTAGGTAGGAAATTGCTTTCTGCTTAGGATAAAAACAAATAAAAATGGTCCGGCTGCCGCATATGTTACAGATGATTAGTTGCTACAGAACTGCTATTGGTAAGATCCTTTACCATGAAATTAATTATTAGGACTTGAACTCCGGGCTACTGCCTTTTCTGTGACTGTCCTGTGAGGAAAAATAAACACGTTTCTGATTTCTTTTAACGTGTTTTATACCATGGCAATATCGGTTATTAGCTGTAAAAAGCATCAGTGATTGATATAAGTATTTATCCTTTTTTTCTTGTCTCAAAATGATAGCATATTTGTGTTTGTACAGCAGCATACAATGTGTACACATTAAAATAAAAAGCATTGAAAAAATTAAGTAAATCAAAATTGTGCTGCTGTTGTCTATAGGATTTAGATGAAATTGTATCTTTGATAGTAGGTGATCAAACACTACTTAGGAGGAGAGCTGCACCCATAACATGTCACAAGCATCAGGGAGTCATGCCTAAGGTATGAGTAGGTCTGCTTGGTCAGCATTGTCTCTAAACCTCCTGCATGCACCAGAATCTGTAGAAGCCTACCCTGGCCGTTGCCTTCCTACACAATGCTCCGTCTGGGCTTTCTCTCATTCAGCTGGACTTCTCCAGAACAATTCCAACTGGGCTAATTCTGCAGACAGAAGGAGGAGTTGTGAAAACTGACGTTGATTTTCTGCCCTGTTTTAGAATTGTAGTCTGACTGCAGTTCTAGCAGTGGCAGCGGAGGAAGTGAAAGAAGGCATTCAGGCCATGTTCGCCACGCTTCCAAATGCCGAATCAACATCAACAGCCATCTCAGTTGGTTCAACACTTCTCTCTTCACAGTGAGGGATGGTCATTTACAGGCAATTTCTGGTAAGCTTCATGGAATGAACTAACGTATTGCGTACAGCCAAACGTTTAGCAATTGAGTGAAATTTTAAACGTAAACTGACTCCACGCCTCCAGCAAGCAATCATCTCTCACTAGCCAGCGGTCCAGACCCTCGAACCAAATGTTGAACAAGGGGCTGCTTTTAATCAAACTAGTATTTTTTGTTTCCAACTCGAATTATTCACAAGAAATTCTAAGTATTAAAAGATGACATTTTACATTCTTAAGTCCATAGAAGAAGAATGTAGTTGTGTTTTCTAATGTATAGGCACATCTAGTCTTTCGCATGCAGTTATCAAACATTATTTTCTACTGGGAGACATGAGCTGTATTGTTCTAATACATAATTTTAGTTTCTGTATTGAATTACATCTTCATCCATTGAGTATTCAAAAACAGTTTTTAATATTATGCTTTAACTGCAAAGCACTTGTTTGAACATATGAGTTAAGTTTTTATTTTATTTATCTTGTTCCCCTTCGATCAGACAACTCTAACCACATGCTAACTACATTTTCTTTGAATCCTGCAATATCAGAGTAATAAGTTTTTGTCCACAGTATTAGGCACTTTGATAAGTCGGATTAAGCTTTAAATCATAATTATTTTGGATAATAAAGAAGCTTATCTGCTGGATTAGCTCTATATTTTCACCAAATTTTATGAGATTAACACGCATTCATAATGATCTTTTCTAATTAGCAGACAATTAAATTTAAACAAATGTATTGTTAATGTCAAAAGGAACAGTGCAATATAAAGAAAAACATTTTTTTAGCATCCAAAGCAGCAACTTAGGTGAAAATTGTTTTTAAGTGAGCACTTTTGGAGCTTATAACTTAGAATGAATAATCAGCATGGTCACATCTCGGCTTGACCGTGTCAGGTGTAAAAAAACATTGAAATAAATACTTCATATTAGAAGGAGATATATTCATATAAAGCTTGATAAGTTACAATATTAGGTTTTGGAACATTTTCTTGCAACTATGAGTTTCCCACTCGGATTCAAAATTATTAAACATCTGCTGTGCTGGATCATAACCAGATTCATTTACTTTTAGAGCTGCATGGTGGCTTTGGTGTTTGATGTAGTCTTGTTATAGCAAGAAGTTTCAGGCATAGAATGTGTCTGCGACAAGTTTGTATGCTGTTATGGAGCATGCATGGGCTTATCTAGTAATCTAGTTTCTCCCAGTGGTTAAAAACCATGCATGATGGGATAATATCATAAATTGCCCTGAGGTATGAGTATGCGTTTCAACATCACATGTCTCTGTGGTGGCGCCGGTGCACTGCGATGGACTGGCAACATGTCCAGTGTGTAAACTGCCTCTCACCCATTGACCACTAGAAAAAAGGAACCAGCCTCCATGACACTGCACAGGAGTAAGCTGGTATAGAAAATGACCTAATGGATGACTGCATGAATGCGTCTGTCTTTCCATGATATGTGTGTCTGCGCTCCTTTTATCAGGCAACCAAGTAAGCTGAACTCGAAGAAGAAAAACAGATGTCTTTGTCATTGCATCAAAAGACCTAGAAAGTAGATTGTCCCAAGTGAAAATAAAGGTTGTTTGATAAAGCCTTTGTATAAAAAGAGTGAAAGCCCAATAAAATAGTTTCATGAGGATGTCATTTGAACAAAGGCCCACAGAGAACAATGGTCAGAATAGCAGAAACTGCCAAGGAGGAAGAGTCTCTGGTAATGTTGTCTTTTATCTATCGTAGAGTCCTTTAACGTTTAGGTTTCTGAAGAAAAAAAACAAAACATGAACAAGCTGCTTTGTGTAAAAGTATGTTTGGTTGTTACATTATGAAATATAGTTTGAGAAGTGGAAACATTATTAACAGAGATAAGACCAGAATGTTTTGAAAATGGCACAAGGGACAAGAACATGGCTAATGATGTTGATCTCATTATGGTAGTGGCCGCCCGATCTGTTGTGTCATTTTGGAGGATATCTTGCACAAGAATAAAACTAAAAAAGCTAAATATTTCAGTCCATTAGGTCAAGAAAAGCACCTGTTTACCTCAAAAGTTGTTATTCTCCCCCCACCCAAAAAAATATTGATATTTGACGTCCCATGACAAAAAAAACCCATTTTGTAATTGCTATAGAAATGTATCTCTTCAGTTGCTACTTTCATTTAGGTCTAGTTTATGACCCTACACAGAGAAAACTAATACTGGTTATTTTCTGCCTCAAAATAAGGGCTAATGGTCCTGGTCAGTTTTCAGTGTTTTAGTAATTAATAATAATAAAATGCAAAGCTACATTTAGCAGCGCTGAAAGTTCCCATCTAAATACCAGCTTAATGAGGGATATACATAATATATGTTTTGTTTCTTCTTTTACTACAGCTAAGTAGAATTACAACAAGAAATGTACTGAAATGTAAACAGAAAAATGAAGAAAAAATCAATTGCATTTGACAGATAAAGCTAAACAGGAACATAAATAGAAAATTGGCTATTGAGAAGATAGCACAGTTTCCCCAATTTTTCAGAGTTTAAACACAAGAACTCTTTTCACATAAGCACAGCGGAGGCAGAATTAATTTAAAAATACCAAATTGTTGGCAGCATATTTATGATTGTTTCTTTTTCCAACTCAGCAATTTTGCCTTAGTTCTTCTGCTCTGGGCTACAAAAGATAAAAAAGAAAAATGAGTGAAAATACGTCAATGTAAAATAATTTTTTGTTGCATAAACCAGTAAGTACTGTTCACCAGTGTGACACAACTCACCTGATTTAAATCTGTAAAAATCTTAACCTTTACGTGAAAAATCAAGCTGCCAGGGCAGGCATGCGACCCCCAGAGTTCAAAAAGCCAACAATCTCCCCAGGCTGTTCATTTGATGAAGATAGTTAATTTCTTGTCTGTTATAAGGAGGGAAAAAAAGTCACAACCATTTCACAATTGTATAAATATCTTTCAAATTTGAGAAATTCACATCAACTGCCAACATCAAACAGACCTCCCTGCTGCATCGATTTACACTTGATCCCTCAAAGCCGGATAATCATGGCTGTGTAAATAGCCATTATTTCCACAAGATAAACAGAGAGCCAACTAAACAAATGTGTGCTTCTGTACCTATTTGATGTAATGAAATCACAAATAGGATTTCATGACGGCTAATAGGGTTGTAGGTTATTATGAATCACAGAACACGTTTTGATTATTATTTATTTTGCACATGTACACATCATTTTTTAACAAATTATTTCATGCAAAGGTAGAATTTGCTGTGAATTAAATAAACATTAAACACACTCCATAACAGAAAGTCCCACAGAACGGGGACTTCAGAGGACAGTGTGGTGAGTGCGGCACCTGGATCACATGGACTGTAACTCATAAACACATCAAGCTTTCCCATTCAGTGCTCAGGGCCTCGTCTGCTCTGCTCTATAGTTAACTGTCTCTGAGTGTCAAATCCTTCATCCTGATGCAGGAGACACACATAGAGAAGAATTGCTGTGTCTCTCATTTTATGGTTGTAGATGTCGGCAGAGGGTGGAACTGAAGAGTGAGTCAGTAGTAGTTAACTTTGTAGCTAATGCTCTGTGGCAGTTGCACAGGTTTCTTCAGCTCTGCTTAAGGCGCAGAGGAGAGCTGGTCGAACCACAACCGTGTCACAGTTCTCACTCAGGCAAGCCAGGTGATTTAGCAACATATTGAAGTTGGAATAAGGAGGCAGTGGGAGACATAAAGCGAAAGGCTGGTGGAAGCTTCATCAGAAAAGGCAAGAGGTCAGTGCAGGGTACAGAGGATAAAAGAGAAGAAGAGGCCAAGATGTCCGTATTTAGCCCCAGGTGGTGTTAGATAGCATTTATTATAGATGAAATTTCATCCTTCTCAAAAAGTCAGTTCAGGTGAAGTCTGTTTAGTTAATGATTTTTTTTTTTCTCAGTTTTGAGAGACTGGAATGTACAATGTAAAATCCCATATGCCACAGTTGGTGCAGCGCATACCAATCTTAAGGAGTTGGAAAGCTTTTTGAGACAGCTAGATGGTGGTGCCATGTAGAAATGTGGTATACATGCTCAGGCAGTGTTTGCATTTCAAGTTCTCAGCTTTAGGCAGTTGTTGTGTCAAACTTACTTAGCTCAACTAGCTGTATGCCTGTTGATTGCAATTTTAGGCACTAGAAAAAGAGAGATTCTAAGGAGGAAAAGGTTAGGGTTAGGGTTTTTAGCAAAGATGTAGCTTTTAGGGATGAAATAAATTCTAATACCCAATAAAAGCTGTGTGCTCTAATTACCTCCCTGAATTTCCATGGTCTTGGTTAAAAAAACAAGACAACTGGTTTATGCTATTTAATACAATTCAATATTAGAGCTTCACAGTATATCCTAAATATACTGTCAATGCAAATCAACATGTGTAATAGTAATATTGCTAAAAATATTTGGAATTCAATGTGTGATGACTGTTATATAATTGATAATTATATAATAATCTATGAACTAAATCAGTAAAATATAGTGGGTGCAGTGGTATTTCTTGTATATTTTTTCAATAGTTGTGTTCTTGTGCTAAAAGTTAGCTAATGGTCAGTTTCCACTGGACATCTCCTCCATGGATACTGTGATTGTTTAGCAGATGGCATTTAACTCTTTTGAAGAGGCATGTCATTAAAATGCAAATGTTTAAAAATTGGTTTATTTTTCATTGTATTTAACAGCACATTAAATTTACAAATTTGTCTATTTTCAAAAATCCCAGGTTGCAAAATAAAGTAATGTGTAGAGTGTGCTTTTTTATTTATTAAAAGCCGGCTGACGTGTGGTTTCTTAAAAAAAATGTGTAAGAGGAGACAAAAAAAGCCACATTTCTTACCTTAGCTGCCAAGTTTAAAATATCTCTTTTGAGACAGTATGTCTTTTGAGAAACAAGCTCCACAATCATACAATGATTTGTGTTTTTAATGAAACAAAAGAAAGAAAAATTCACAGATGTGAATAAGACATTAAAAGAATATCTGAACACATTTTCAATATATGTTTTGCATCTATAAATCTGCATAAGCCCTTTTAACACAAAAAAATTTCAAAATAACAAACAGCACTAATAATCACAAACCCAAACATTGTTGTGTGAATGAACAACAAGATGCACCCCAGCGTTTGACATAACTTACATAAACAAATAAACAAACACACACAACGTGCCCTTTCATCCAAGCTTGCAATTTGGGAAATGGGTCAGATGTGACTGAGATTTATGCATCTTTGTGTTTATCTTTGTCAGTTTGTATTTGTGTCTTTGTGGCACAGCGTACGAGAGTGACTAATCAAGTTTTATTGTGATCATGGCAGAATGCAGATGTTTTTCACAACTGTCTCGCTGTGATTTAATGATGAAAAGCAGAAGGCAGAGGGACTAGACTCTGGAGAGGTGGCAGGAGCAAACTGCATCAATATAGGAGTCAGAATAAAAGATGCAGAGATTGTGATTCATATGTCACTTTTTATTTCAGTATTACTTACAGAAAGGCGTTTGGAAACTGTTTGTATCTTTGTGTCTTTCATCTTTTTTTAACATTTCAAAAATATATTTTTTTAACTGTTTTTCATGTCATCAAAATAGAGCCTGACTGAGACTGCAGCATTTTATACATGAGCCCAAAGGAAAACTTCATGCTATGTTGACTAGAGGCAACGTCTATCAGCTGTTAATGTGTCACTGGATTTGATGTTTTATTGAATGTAGCAGCTTGTCACAACTGGCGGAAACTCTGTGGATCAGAGTTTAATACTTAAATGCTCTTGCAAAAATTGCATAATATACATAAAAAAAACGATTCAGCCTATTCTCTTTGTGTTTTAAGGTTAGGGGCAAATAAAGCTGTATGGTCAGTTCTGTGAATTATTAATTAAGTCATTAAACAATGTTAAGCAAAGCCGTAGAACAGATTGTAGAAGGAGAAAAAAAAAATCAATCAATGCCAGCAGTGGAACGCAGAAAGGGGGGAAAAAAACATGCATTTTCTTAAACGACCAGCAGATGGCAGAGCACCTTTGGTGTCTTAAAGAGAGAGCAGGGCAGCGATGGGGGGAGTAAGGAGATCTTTTGGTGAGTGAGTTTTGTTTTCCTGGTTGACTGATCTCCCTTCGTGGTTTGATTGTGAGAATGGACTCGTGGGAAGTGTTCGCTCACCGCAGGTGTCAGGCTGCTGTTAGATAAGATTATTTGTGGTGGTGAGGAGGTTAGTTGCATTATTTTGTGTGCGTGTGCGTGTTGGCGTGTGCGTGCTGACACTATGTCCCATGTGTGCTTCTCATTAAATGTTGGCCTGATAGGAAGGCTATATATTGTGTTCATTTGGAACACAGTACAACACAGAAGTTGTTTTGAACTTGCATACTGAGCTCCATATGGTCAAACTCAGGAGGAGAAAGACACAGAGGCAGGGAGGGTTTTTACTTTCATAAGCCCTACCCTTCCTTTTTATGTTAAATTAAATTAAGGTGTTGCTGTTTAAATTCTGAGAGAGTTTTTTTTTTTTTTTTTTTTTTCAGCAGCAGATTTTAATGTGAAAGATATAATTTTTGAGTTGAGATGTAGTTTCACTTGGTGTGTGTGTATTTTTATAGCTTATCTAGTGGTGAGCATGTCGTAACATAAAGGTGATGATCTTCTTCAGACTAGAAATAGCCAAGGGCACATTGTAATGGTTTACAATGATATTTATTAAGAAAATGATGTTTTTATTTCGTTTTGCACTGCAAAATGAGATTTTACCTTCATGGACTTAAGCCAAAATAAGAAACAGAGGGAAACTCAATTTTAACAATTTAAAATAAGTAAATAAAGTCAAGAACTTACCTCTCTAACTGAAAGAAAAGTAGAAAATGAAAGCTAATCTATATAAACACAGTCACACCTGGTTGGGTTTAGGAGAGAATGTATTTTCAGGGTGTGATCTGGCTGCCACATAAATTGTAGCTTCATTCAGAAAGAAGAGAAGATAAATATTGGGTGGTCCACAGCAGCATAATCTCCTCTTTAGTCTCCATTTAGTGTCTTGCTGTTCTTCCAGCTCTACCAATCAGGGAAGGACACCTGCACACCCAAATTAATATTATGAATAGGACTTTTAAGACCTTACTTGTAACAATGACATTTTTGGTTCCAGAAGAGCTGTATTTTATCAATAGATATTTTTTTTTGCAACAGGACACTATTGCTTTTCAGCAAGAAGGTCCTGAGTTTGATCTTTCTGCATGCATTTTGCATGTTCTCCCCTGTGCATGCGTAGGTCCTCTCCAAAGACTGAGACTTCCCCTCGCTGTCCAATTAGATGGGACTGCGTGCGCGTGTGTGTGTGTGCGTGCATGGTTATTTTGTGTGTCTCTTTGTTGCCCCACGATGAACTGCCAACATGTCCATGTTGTACCCCGCCTCTCACACAGTGATCACTGGACATAGCCTCAAGCCTCACCCAAACACCAAAAGGATAAGAAGACATAAATGAGGAATGGATTAATTTATTTCTTTTTGCCCTCTGTTCTAACTTACATCTTTTCTACATTGGAACTGTACGTGCTCACCCCCACATGCATAATCCAGGCTGTCCACCACAGTCTAGTCAGTAGTTTCCTTTTTGCATATGAAGTCTTTCCAGAAAATGTGTGCTACAATTGCCAGGATCTCTGCTGCACCAAGTTAGATTTTTGTTTGTTCTACCAAGGTGCTGCTGGAGTTTGAAGTAATTAACGAAAGAATAACCTAAAAATTTGGTGTTCGTTGTGTCTGAGTGCAGTACCGTGCCCCTTAACCATCAGTTGCTCTTTTCTGAATTATTTCTTCAGTGCTAAATTTATTGGCAGCCTAGCTTTTCATACATATTCTCAACTTTAGAATTTTTCAGAATACAGAACCAAATTTTCTCCTGGAGATAGTTAGAAATTTGTGCAGAAAGATCCCCCGAGCAACCAGATTCAGTCCGTGCTGCGCGTTATTATAGCATCCTTATTTGAACTTTCCTCCTTGTTTTTATTTTTAAAGATTTTTTAGCCTCTAGTGGTCTTTATAGAACAGTAAATGGACAGGAAACTGGGAGGAGAGAGAAGGACAAGACAAGCAATAATTTGCCCAATGAACTCAGGACAACCGGATCACGGACTACAGCCTCTGTGCATGGTGCACATGCTGATCCACCCAGCTCTCTTAGACAGTTTTCTTTTTACCTCGAGCTTGTAATCTAGTTTGCTATGATTGCTGTGGATGCTGCATTAGCTTGTTACTGTAATCAGAACGACTGACGACATCCACAGGTATAACGGACATCTTCACAGTTATTGTTGACATTGCAACGTGATGCTGTTGTGTGTGCTGGATGAAATATAAATGAGGCATTGAGTCAAAGAGTTGCTTAGATTAGTTGTTTTCAAACAAGTTTGGCTATAAATATTCATTCAGAAAAAAGTTACACTTTAAAATGTAGTCACCAGTTGGTTTGTCACAAAAACCTTTTTTTTTTTTTAAAGGTACATCATTCCAGCTTTGCAACAGCTTGAATATTCATAATGATTACAAAACTGAGAAGTAGCAATTAATTCAGTTTTGATTCCTGGAGAATATATTTATGAGAGTTTTAAACAAACCCATCCACTTTCAATCATTTGAGACACATTTCCTCACAAGTATGAGAGCACCAAAGCGTGAGCACTTTCTAAAGTAATTTTCCGTTTTTGTTGGAATTTAAACCACACAGCAGATCTGTGGTGCTATTTGCTTTGTGTTTGTTAAAGTAAGTGTGTTTGGTCAGGCAAATTATAAAAACAAGCGGATAATAAGGGTTAGCAGGCATGATAAGCCATAATGTCTTGTAAACTGGCAGCAGGGATACTTTAAGCCGGTCTTATGCTAATATTACCACAAGTGACTGTCAGCTAAAGAAAAACACAAATATCTTCAAACATGCTTAAACCCATTAATAACCACATGCACAAACTCAGACAGAAAACTCCCGCAGACATAGATAGTGAATGGCATATAAAGCTGGAACATTATTTACTTTGTTTTTGTTTAGCATGAAATTGTACACAAAGTGAAATAATTAATTGTTCAGTAATTGTCTGGCACTGAATATTAATGCTTTTTACAAATAGGGCCCCAAGGAAATTCACTTTAGTGCTTAAGCACTAAAGTGCAGCAGATACATATATCGACCTGTATATGTACGTTTTGCATATGCGAATACTGTATACGTCATGTCATAGTGAGGAACTGAGTCAAAACATTGCTGTTCCCTTCTCTGCACTTTGTCATATGAGCCATTTTATCGTAACTTGACAGACACTTTTTTCTTTTATGTATTTATTACCTGTATGTGAAAATATATGTTTAAAATATAATCATCGTATTTTTAATTTATTCATTGCTTTGCAATATCACTGCATTTGTCTTTGATGTGAATGTACACTTAAGGCCAATGTCGTTGGCATTTGCAGGAAGATAAACATTTACAGCTCCATTTAATTAGGTGCAGATACACCAAACATTCCATCTTTAAGGCTTCTCTTAAAGATGAAAACCAGTGACTTCACAGTCACTGGTTTTACATGTGCACTGCATAGCTCATGTAAAACTGATAGCTGTGCTCTGGCTAATTAGCTGCACACAAACAAACAAAAGAGAAACATTCTTTAAAGATGGGTTATCCTTCCCAGCTGAACTGTTGGTATGTCATCTTCATTTGAAATGCCACATCTGTTCATCTGCCTCTCTATAATTGCTAACAGTGACATTTATCCAGATTCACGCTGCTTTACAAGACCTTTACCTTTATTTAATTGTGCTGGATCTTCGACTTTCAGTTGTCATTGTTAATATCTATCTATCTATCTATCTATCTATCTATCTATCTATCTATCTATCTATCTATCTATCTATCTATCTATCTATCTATCTATCTATCTATCTATCTATCCAATCTCACCACCATTTTTCTACAACTAAAGTATCAAGCCATCTTTTTTTTCTTTATACTACCTTTTTGTTTAATTGAATGTTGCACGCGCTCAGAGCTGTTCTAAAATATATAATGAGATGATTTGCATTAGACTGCAGATTGGGTGACCTTTGCTTTTGCCAATAATTACTATAAAACCCTCCTCTGTCTGTCATCGCCAAGGATGTGGCAGGGACCTCTCTATGCTCACAAAAGGTTAGCTGAAGGCTTCTGTCTGGACTTATGAAAAAGCCTGAGGAAAATGTCATTAGAGCACGAGAAAAAGACACTCGGAATTTACAATAGGAAATTCAATCACGAGGGCTTTTAGGATGATCGGCGTATTATTTTTTCCTGTTTTTTTTTTTTGGTCATATTTCCAAGTGAAATGCATTGGATGCATTCTCACTAATAATAAGAAATAAAAACACTATAAGTGAGAATGCATGATGCATTCTCACTGACTATTATTCACTGGTCACTATCTAAACAAATTTTACAGCCTCAGAATAATAAATAACATGATTGAATGTTCAAATGTATGGTCACAATAGATACATTATTTGCATCATGACATGACATTTATACTGTGACTACAGCTAGTTTATTAATCAGTTTGTTCACATTTTACTTTCAGTACTTGCAATCACTGCATTTTATTATGACCAAATTTGCAATAAAGCTGCTCTCGTTAACACACGCCCACGCATGCACACATACAAAGAAACAGTTGTGTTCTCAAGCAGGAATATTGTCAAATATTGACTGTTAATGTTCACTCTTAAATAGAATGATGCTAAACATTTCCATGTGAGAAAATAGATTATAAGACATGTCCAAATGACACTTGTGTAATCCAAAATTTATTTGATCTTTCAGAGTACAGAATCCCAAAATAACAACCCACTGGGGAAACCTTTTGCTGACTTCAGGACCTACTTTGATTTTACCTTTATCTAAACAAATTGACAGGACAAACTAAATAGTCAGGTTGTTAATGTTCCTGCTGCTGATTTGAAATATGATTGTATGACCCAGCAAAGGAGGAGGATTTAATAACCATCATTATTTATGCCACACATTTATTACACCACATACTTATGAAAGACATGTAACTTTTTATTTTTCATCCTGATTAATTTTTGTTACAATGCATGATATGAATTCGCATGCTGTTACGGGTTGTCAGTGTGCAGTGAAACGTGACTACATTTGCAATGCCTGAACTCCCTTCCCCATGGATTGCCAGAACAGGTCAAAGTAGACCTTTTAATTCAAAAAGTCAGTTTGCAACCCTAGTAGTTTGCATCATTTGTTCAAAATTATTCACACACTGCTATCCCAATCAGGACTCATTGTGTAATGCAGCAAGCATGAGCATGTTTGGCTCAATGTAAAGAAATACTTTGAAAAGAAAAAAAAACATGAGGGGGCAGAGCAGAGCACTAACATCAGAGGCTCTGTTTTGTGCTCTTGGTTCTAGTCACAGCGGCGCGTCACGTTTCACCTGCCGGATGGCTCTCAGGAGAGCTGCAGTGACAGCGGTCTGGGGGACCATGAGCCTGTAGGCAGTGGCTCTCTCCTCACACAACCTCTCCCTCTGGTGCAGGCGCAGGATGACTTCTACGAGCAGGCCTCCCCAGATAAGAGGACTGAAGCTGATGGCAACTCCGATCCTAACTCTGGTAAGTCGTAACATCTCTCCAGTGCGTTATTGATTGCTTCAGTTTTGTTTTTTTTTTCTCTGCCATCCTTCTGGAAATGTTCCTCTTCTAACATCAAGAACAGTTTCACACATCTTTACGTGGTTTCTTAATTTCTTTGCTTTATTCCAATTTTGTAGACATTGTGTGAGATGTAATACTGCTTCTTTTCTCCAAAGTGCTCAATCATTGTATTCAACACAGTGAATTCTGAATATTTGTGTGGAAGTTCAGGTTGAGAAAATAGAACTGTATCACATTTTCCTTCCTGAAAAGAGATAATCAATTGTCATAAAAACAACATCTGTCTCTATAAAGGACTGAACACACCAAATATCATTTAATTTAGAGCCATTTCATTGCACAAGTAGGTTTCTAGTGGATACATGAGCAGGTCATTCATTTCTCAGTTAATCATCCAGACTTGTTCATTCCTCCCAGGAGCAAACCTGGGCCTCCCAAAGGCTCCTCACCTATTTGTGAAACTCATTTGATTTATTTAGAGATGATTTCCCAGTTGGAAATCTTGGTACTCAGCTGAAGATGTTAACTTCCCACTATTTCTGGTGGGAATGTACATCTCCGACCCAGTTTTCTCATTTTGTCATTAAGAGGTGAGGCGTGCACAAAGACCAAACCCATCACCCGAAGGTCGATGCCAGCATGCCTGCTGAGGTTGAAGCAGCCAGCAGTACATAAAAACAAATGCTGTGCATAAACTGAGTTTGTGTGATATCATATTGGCTCCAACTTAGCAGCTGCGGTCACAGTTGGCAGTAGCATTCAGTGAATAAAGTTCAGACCCAGTGGCTCACTTTGCTTACAGAGCTACATGTGGACCTGCCATGTGCAGGGGGTGCGCAGCACATCGGCCAGTCTGTTTGGATAAAAAGAAATAAAATAAAATTTCGATCATGATGAGCTTAAAAGCATTCTAGCCCACAACAGACAAGATAGGCAGTGTATTCAGCACACAAAGTTGGAATTTTTCTAATACAAAGAACTGTGCTGGCCCATGATCTGAAAGAGATCTTTGACCACACCAAGAATAAACAAATGTGCAAAATAACAGTTGTTTGTGATCAGTAGAGATGGAGAGAGGAGTGAAACGAGTGATACCAGGTTCTTCTTACACCAATGTGTAGCACATTAAAAAGTGCTTGATCTACTGTAATCTGTAGGCCACTTAATTTAGGCAAACATGAAGAAGAACAGAATAAATCCTCAAAGTGTTGTGCAAGTAAGAGGCTTCACCATGGAAAAAGGGTGTATTTATTTCAGGTTACCATCATCTCTGACCTTAGTGAAAGGGGTTTTGTTTGTAACTGTTGTTTGCCTGTTGGCAAGCTGTTAACAGTGACAGCGATGGTCTTTGATCACTGACCTGCTTCTTGGCAGGATAATGATTTTATGTCTTGTCAATGAGGGATGTGTTACCTGCTGTGCTACTCTCAAATATATGAACTCAGTTGTCCCAGGTTAACTAGTTTTCAGTTACTGTCTGTCAGACTTAATAAGCCACAGATTCTTGAGCTAAAGGTATAATTTAGCGTTATCTGTTGTCAAAAGGAAATGATATATAAAGCATATTTGACATTTATGAGATAAGTTTAAAAAAGTATGTTCCCACAGTATTGAAAATATTAAAACATAGTAAATGATTTTTGATTTTTTGGGTGGCCTTTCAGTTTTTAGGTTTTTAAGGTAATAGTACAGCTTTTTGACAAAAAGAATACAAGTAGGAATGAAAATTACAAAATGCCTTGAATTATAAAATTATTATGGAACTTAAGATCATGAGTCTGTTCAGCACATTGGAAAAAAGTGATTAGTTTTAAGATGATTATGTTAAAGTCGGCTTTAGATAAATGTATTCGTAACAAGTTTAGTTATATACAGAAATCAACATTAACCTTTAGGACATGTAAACATTCTTTATTATTTGAAAATATTTCTTGTTCATAAAGCAAGAGTTGGTATAGGCATATTGTCTGTAATTTACAAGCTACATTAATAGATAAGACTGTACACTGATAAAGTGGATAAAACTAATTGAATAACCTCTAGTGCTTAGCCTTCTTTCAGTGGAAAAAACACAGAACTTTCTAATTATATTATGTTATACAGGAAAGCAATGAGACGTATGTAGGTTGCAGCTTTCATGTGAATTACCCACGCTTACAACGTAGGAGCTGAGAGTTAGGGTTCACTGACTCTCTCAGCTCCTATAAGTGATTATCTCTCTTTTTTTGTCTTGAAGAAATCTATAAATCCTGACCAAACTAAAAACATGCAAAGAAACAAAGCAATAGAAACATTTGTTGAACAGAAAAGTGAATCACTTGGCAGACAGATGGATTGTAAATAGAGGCACGGCAGTCAAGATGCTGATTTAAGTTTTTTGTTATAATGTGTTTATTTTTGTGAACACAGAAAGATTATTGATAGTGATATAACGGAAATAATGTGTAAATAAGGTTACAAAAAAGTAAGTGACCGAAAAAGAGATGTTATGTTCTTCTGCATAAATTTGATATTCTTACTTTATTTAAGTAAAAACCATGGACACACATTGGTATGCAGTTTAGTTTAGTTTTTTTAAATAAAATGAAAATAATAAATTTCAAGCAACTTGGTACATATTATTCTACATAAACCACATCATATAGTAATAACGTTTATCAGAACAAAATCAACAAATGACACCATGAAGGTAATGTATGAAGAGTGTATAATAAAAAAAGTCCCTACAGCTGGTTCAGTTTTAAACTTTCAACACTAATGTACAAAATCCCCGAAAGTTAGATAAACTCCATCACAACAGTGATGACAGAAACAGAGATTGATTTGTAATTAATATATTGAATATATTGGCCAGTAAAGAGGCTATATCTTTCAACTACACTTCAAATTTGCTTTAAGTTGTGGATTTGGCCTCATTATTGTGCATATTCAAAATTGTCACTTTTAGTAGCACATTTTACCCAGCAGTATCTTTCACATGTCCTGACAAAGCAGAACCCCATTGCTTCCATTACTGACTCCTGTTTTACCTAAAAGGAATCTGATTTATAGACAGGCAATAAATCAATGTTACAAAGATATTCATGTTTGAGCACACTTGCAGGTGTAAAGAATCCATCGTGTTAACCTCAAAACAAAACATTGAGTAGAGAGTAATGAAGGCTTCAGTTGCCCTGGAGTGAAATTAACAGGAAAAAGTAATGCTGTAGTTTTTAGGTGATAAACACTCCAACTGGCTGATGGCTATGCTAACTAGTAGATGGCTTAACATTCAATTTTATTTCCCCGGTAACAAACCTTGGACAGCAATTATTCTCACCCTATTCACGTGGATCAAAACCAATGCCACTGCAGAAGGTATAGATATTGAACAGTATTCATGTGAGTGAAAGTTGTACAAAATAGCCAGTAACAGCTGGAAGGCTAAAAAAGGTAGACTTCTGAAAGTAGGATTACTTTTTATATTGTGCTAAGTTAAAACATAGAATGTTTTATGTTTAGCATATTGTTGCAGGTTGCAAGTAATCAGATATTCAAATCTATTAGATTTGTATGAAACCACTGATGCGACAGCCATCGGCATCATATTGCAATTTGTTCACGTTAGCATGCATCACAAAATACAAATGACCAATGAATATTAGAATATGGCTCATCAAAACAAAAGGCATAACAGAAAATGTGATTTTTTTTTTCTGCTTAACACTTAGAAATCATCCATTCTCATATAATAACCAAAATTGCACTGACTCGCAATTTCACATTCTCTGTTTTTTACACAGTGTATATCAGCAGCTCAGGCAGCAGGCAGTTTGTCTTCCCATTGTTCTGGCTTATACATGTATGACTGCACCCGCTCATATGTCCTGACAATATTATTAATGTTCCCTTCATCGCTCATTGTCAAATCTTGATATAAGCCCTTGTGGCATCCTAAGTTATTGCTGCTGTAATTGTCCTCGCTAACTTAACTGCAGGAAGCCAGAATTTACCTCTGATCTTCTGCTACCATCACTACACTGCCCACCCTGTGTGACCTTAGGTCAGGGGTGGGCAACTCCAGGCCTCGAGGGCCGGTCTCCTGCAACTTTTAGATGCGTCTCTACTTCAACACACCTGAGTCAAATAATGAGGTCATTAGCAGGACTCTGGAGAACTTGACTGCACTTAGGAGGTGATTCAGCTGTTGGATTCAAGTGTGTTGGACCAAGGAGACATCTAAGAGCTGCAGGACACCGGCCCTCGAGGACCAGGATTGCCCACCCCTGCCTTAGGTCCATGTTATATTATTCACATGTTCTATTTTCTCCTAATCAAAGTACTTTTAACAAGTGTCAGAACAAGTGCATTCTACTAGTAAAAACATTTTACCATTAAAAAGGGATGTATAGTGGTGAGATCAATCTTTTATGCATCTATTTAAATCTTTAAATGATTCTAGTGTGATCTTAGAACTTAATTCAATAGCAACCTGTTGCACCCATCTAGTTTAATCTTATACCAATCAAAAAGAGGATTTTTACCCCCTTTGCAAAGAATTTCAGCTTTTTCCCTTCAGTGTGTAGTTTTCAGTCCCAAAATGTAGGACAAACTGCTGTTAATGAAGTGACATCAATGTGGTTCTTTAGCAGATTTCACTTTATGGTAAAATTCTTATTTCAACACATTATTTATATCAGTTGCCATCTTTCAGTTTTTGACTCTGTGCCCTCCTGCTTTCGAACATTAATATATTTGAATGGCTGTGACATTTATTCTCCTTTGTTTTTATTTTCTACATAGAATTTGTTTTTTATTAGTTTTACTTAAACATTACTTAAACAGCTGACAAAATAACAGGTTGATTATGTTTTTTAAAAAGTAACCGTTATGAAGTATAACTGCTTGATTGCATATATCCGAGCTGATGTGTGCTCCAAGTAAGTTGTTGGTGAACTATACGAGATGCACTGGGTGATTTTCTTGAAAACTTTATTGCATTGCAGGACTGGCATCTCCGCACCCTCTGTTTCACCATTCCTCCCACTGTGGCCCACTGTGCTGCATGAGGAGTCACTAAGATGCCAATCTGTTGAAGTTGAGGAAATAAACTCAGCACTCTCCAGGGAAATAACAGCTCACCAGCCTTAACACTGCATTTCCCATGCTGTGCAGCTAAAGTTCAGTTACTTAGAATACAAAGTTTGTTTGTTTGCTTTTGTATTGTGGTTGTTGGTCCTCACATATTAAGGAATTTGGTGCAAACTGATTGTCTATAATTTGTATTCATCATGTTCTGTGAAAAGAAATTAATCAGATTTTTATTTATTTTTTTGTTAAGGTGCTTTCAGAGGACAAGGATAACTTGCACGTTCTTGAATGTGGTTTTCATTTTCCACCCTAACGAATGCAAAGTATTGACTTGAAATTGAAGTTTCTATCTTTATTATCTTGTTCTAATAAAACAAATGAAATAAACCACAAAAGGAGAGGTTACTATGTCATCAGATGCTGAATGTCTTCAAGGACCATTGGGTGTCCCTTTGCAATTACAGAGTGAAGTAATTCTCTGCAGTTGCTGCATAATGAAGTCATAATAAAACAAATAAATGACCACTCCACATAACCTCCAAAGGATTCTGAGGAAGTTGAAGGAAAGCTGAAATAATTCACGAAAGGAGAGTGTAAATATACAGTATATAGGGATGTGAGATGATCTTAAACAGGCGTTATTGAACAAAAGGCTTAGATGAATTATTTGATGAGTGCGAAAGAACTGTAAGGTTAGAAAGTCTTTTGCAGAATCAATTTGTGCAAAAACAGAAAGTAAAGCAATTGAATGTTTGTTTCAGACAATTTTAATTTAGTTGTACAATTTGAATTTTATTTATAACAGCTGTGTAATAAAAACTCTGCCTTGAAAATCTAAAGGCAGTAAAATTTAACATTTGATGCTGATGTATTTGTGGAGACTCAACATTAAGTAACTGATTTCTATTCTTGTAAGCATTAGATGTGTGTTTTTTTTATTGTTGTTGCTTATTTTGATTTATTTAGATGTTAGTCATAAATATATCACAGCAAACTAACTGGCATAGAAAGAAGGGAATTAAAGAGACTGTCAGAAACAAAAGAAAACATGTTTAACACCAATTTAGCAAAGGGTTGACGTCAAAAATTGTGTACTTTTCCAGCTGTCTGTCTGTGTGTCTATCTGTTAAAGTCAGTAAATCCTTTTACATTGTTATCGCAGTCACAGAACAACAAGCAGTGCTTTTGCAGTTTCTTGCAATATATTATACATGTGTAATGCCATGTAGTCCCCAAATCTTCTCTACAGTTGATATTGGGGTTTTTGTGAGCTCAGTTAAAAAGCGTAATGTTAGCGTGCTTTATGCTTTCCAGAACCAGTTTTGAGGTGTGTTTGGGATAGGGCTGAAACGATTCCTCGAGTGATTCGAGTATCTCGATTATTAAAATTCCTCGAGGAAAATTGATGTGCCTCGAAGCCTCGTTATATTATGTTTTATGATTTAGCGCACCGTGTTCCGGCTGGGACTTTATTTGTGCTCTCACTTCCGCCTGAGTTGTTGACGAAAGTCAAGTGTTGGCAGCATAACATCCAATTTTCAAGTTCTGCCTGGGAGGATTTTACTGATTCATGATAATGTCCGGGTTTTTGTCGTTTTTCGGGGGACCAATAAGCGTCCTAAAAATGACAGGAGTGATGCTTGGAGTACGGCAGGTTTTCTCCTCCTGGAGCTGCTGGTTCAGAGCGAACGGTGGGGACGAACACGGTGGGATTATTTATACAGGTGAGCGGATAAATTGAACACTGCAGGCGGGTGTGCTTTAGATGCGTAGCTTTCATCAAAATACCGGAAAATAATTTTCATATCATCCCAGTCGCAACAAGTGGGTGTCGAAACGCATCGTGACGTTACATACCTGGGAGATGTGTTTCTGTGTGTGAGGAATGCTGGTGTCAAATCTCGTCGCTAACATAAACACAAACGCTATAAATGGCTGGGCAAGGTGAGAGTTCATCTATTAAACTGACTGAAGATGAATACATAAACAAAAAACTGGAGTATAGACATTTTTTTATAATAGCTTGCTCACAAATAGACAGGCTATTTGTGAGCCTGCCTCTTTATTATTACACTGAATATAGTTGCAGATTTTTGCATACGTTTTCTTCAGGTTAACTTAGAAAGTGAGCTATTATTGTTACAAGTTAATTTTCTAGATTACAGAAAATTTATTGTTAGGGAAGCTCAAATGTGAAAAATTGGACTTATATTGATATGCGATATTAATACTGCTGTTATGTTAGATTTACCAATGTTTTATCTTTTTTTTATCTGATTACCCGATTAATCCTAAGAATAATCACTAAATTACTCGATTACTAAAATATTCGTTTACAACGGCCCTAGTTTGGGATCATTGTAAGACATCATTGCTGCATCCCAAAAAACTGGAAATGGTTCTTCACCCACAGAACTTTTCTAATCGTTTGTCTATTTTACATCTTCACAAAATGATTTTTATCAAAGTGCAACTAAACATTCTATTTGAGTTTATACTAATTACTAAGATGTTATGTGAGAATATGGTAGGCCTATTTTATATGAAAACCACTTATAAACACTGAATTTATTTTTACTCATTTGATGCACAAGTGAGATGAAATGAAATTAAGAAAAAAAAACACTTTTTAGAACAGAGAATAAAAAGACTTCGGCACAGCCTTGTGAGTGGGCTTATATGTGCTTGTGGTGTGTGTTTTACTCTTGGGCACAATTTAGATTTTTGCTTTCATGCTGTATGTGTTGAGTTCTTGGAAAATAAGCAGAGAGTTGATAAACCTTGACTTGGGTTGAACAATAAAAAAAGACTGCAGCACTCTCGATGAGCTGCTGAAGTGGAAGAATGCACTTAAGTGTCACAGACAAAGGCATTTGAAGTTGAAGTAATCCACACACGGAAGCTATTGCCATGATGTGATGGTAAGACAAAGCCCAGAGCAGTCATCCTGATCCCTGCAGCAAATAAAGTTAAAACTAAATGTTCACCCACCACTAAGTATCAGTGAGGTGGAGAAAAGAGTAAGGCTTTAGCTAGAGATCAAACATTTAAACATGAGTTAGACAGACTTGATGGTACCTTGCTTCTTATGCTGGAGTTGCACACTTTCTGGCTTGCTTTACTTTTTAATATGTGTGTCAATGCTACACTCATTATTCTGTAATATTCTATAGCCATTAAGAAAACTCTGTGATTCCGTGTATCTCACAATGTGTCAAAATATCTTGTTTGCCTTACACTAATAGCTTACCATAAGCAAAGAATAATGGTAGAATACTGCAAATGAAATGCAATCTGGCATTACTCTACAGCTAATTAGGGGAAGGAAGGTCATTTTACATGCTGTATCCTACTGTCAATTTGCAGACAAAGTACATATTTTACTTAGAAGACACTTGAACAAAACATGTTTATTCAGTATCATAGAATTATAAAAAGAGAAAAGAAAAAAAAGGTCCCGGATAAAATACAAGACTCACACAAAGACATCTTTCACACGACAGGCTGTGATGCTGTTGAGACAATCTATATATAGCATCTTTAAACGCCATAAGGCCTCAACATATGGGTTTTGCTAGCCGCCATAAGTCATATATTGCAAAGATAATATAAGTCCTATAACTGTCTGGTTTTAATGATGCACATATTTTCAAATAAATTCGTACACTGTGCATATAATGAATTCTTTATTGTGGAAATTATGGCAATTTAGAATCTCTCTTATTTGAATAAACATAACGGACAACTATTCTGAAGCACTTGCCAACAGCTTTGTTGTTCCTGTGGTACAGATGCCCAGCAATCGACTATCCAGGATAAACAAGACTACCACCAGACTACCAGTCAGTCTGGCTACCATCCAACCACCTCAGTCGCAGACAGCCTGTGATGACTTTCAGTAGATGGTGTGCAAAAACATTAGATGGCAGCCACAGATCTGTTGACAGTAGCTTCCTCCTGCTACTGTAAAACCAGTTTCTCTTTTGATTACTTTAGAGTATCTGTTATACCAGAATGGTATTTCTTAAATGCAGAGGCTTCATTTTGAAGAAAGTATTAATGCGAAGGATTAGGTAAAAGTAAGATTTACTTCCTAACAATGCAAGTTCTGTGTTTTGGTTTAAAAAGGGAAATTCAGAGTGATGATATATGAATATTCACAGTCCCAAATCTCATTAAGCCCAGTTTTGCGGTGCTTAAGAAAGCGGATGTGCGGTTGTGTGTTCTCTCTGATACCTAAATCCCGCTGTGTGAAGAGGAAGTCGCAGGGTAGAGTAGCTGGGGCCCCTGACCAAGCCTGTGGGTGGGTGGCATGGATTCATAAATCAGGGAGCAGTGTTAATCTCTCTCAGGTATTGGAAAGCCAGCCCTCAGTAAATATGTTGCCCCAGGATACAATGGGGTTTAAAGGATTTCTGTCTCCAAAGAGAAATTAGGCAGGAGCTTCAGAAGTGAGCTAAATAGAAATGCTTGCTGGAGCATACTGAGAACGCTGGGTGCTGCTGTCAGCTAGTAAACATTGTCTGAGAGTAGCCTCAGTCATTATTGTTGCAGCCGGTGCCAACATCCAGGGTGAGCAGACAGGTGGGCTAATGAAGAGCATCTCCTCAGCCAATGATTAGTCACAATTGGTAGGAGAAAAACGTGAGAACACTCCGATCTCACTGCTCGGAATGGACATTTTTTATTTGCTATTTGAAAAGAGAGCCAATTACAGTAACTTTGTGTTATATCTTAACCCCTTTGTTTTATGGAATCTTGGAAGAAGAAAAGTGCATTGCAACCAATCAGCTCTGTGCCTGGTTATATCTATACAAGTATGCAATGTTCTGACTCCATATTCAGTTCACTCTTCGAAGCTTTGCTAAACACTTGAATTAATTTTATTTTTGTTTGATTTTTGCGGTGAGGCTTTTCCTACCACACGTTTTCCTTCCACTCAACTTTCTGTGAATATGGTTGGATGCAGCATCTTGTGAACAACCACCTTTTTTGTCTTTGCTGTCATCTGTATAAATACTCAGATTATTTTGCAGTGGTCAGGTGTATCAGAGATGGATTGACGTGAGTACAGAGAGCTGGCAGAACATTTTGTGTCATGGTGTGGACAGAAGGAAAATGCCTTATCTGGATCATAAAGAAAACAAAGGAGATGGCTGTAGATACCAGAAGAAAGAGAAATAAGTCAAATACTATTTCTATCATGGGAGAAGAAATGGAGGTTTTGGAGGAGTATACAGTGTTCATATGGACAACAGGCTAGACTTTAGACGCAACAATGAAGTTGTCTACCAGAAAGGATACAGCAGACTTTACTTCTTGAGGAATCCTCTATCCTTCACTATTTGCAATAAGATGTGGGATATATTCTATAAGCCTATTGTGGGGAGTGTAATCTATTCTGCCATCCCTTGTTGAGGTAGCAGCATCAGAGCCAGGGGTCTAAAAAAAAAATCTCAACAAGCTGATAAAGAAGGCCGGCTCTGTTTTTGAACCGGTGGAGATGATTGTGCAAAGATGTATTCTTTAGAAAGTGAAGAACATTACAGACAACACTGAGCAAACCTTTTACAAGACTGCCACACAACAACAAAGTATTTTTAGTCAGAGGCTTCTAAGATATGCTGTAATACTGATTTCTAAAAGAGAGCCTTCCTGCCCACAGCCATCATCATTCAGAGCCACTCTGAAGAAATTTGTAAACCATGCACTACAACAACATTTAATTTCCCTTTGGGATCAACAAAGTATTTTTTAATTGAGTTTGAATTTAAATGGAATACACGTATCACTCATCCTTTTAAGATTTGCTAATACTTTTAGTGTAAAATCAGTCCATAGTGCATTTAAAACCACAAATAATGTTGGGAATCTTTGCGGAGTCAAACGTTCACATAAAACTGCTGGCCTTAACACTTGAAAAGAAAGACAAGGAGAAAAAGAGAGGGAAAGAGAGCGAGTATTTATACTAAGGCAGCAACTTAAATAGGTTATCGGAGCATTAAGGATCCCCTCTGACTGGTCTCCTTTACCATGTCACCATGAGACTTCTCACAATGAAAACAGTATCTTCAGAGAAAGCTACACCTTAACCCTGGTGAACTGATCTGGGGGTGGTGAGTGCTGTGATAGGGACTAATCCCCCAACGTGTGCTTTGAGCGGGGACTCGGAGCAATACACCAGAGGAAACCATGGAGAAGTTAGGAACAAGTGCTGAGAAAGAGACTCCTGACAAACTGAAAAACGTATTGACGTGGCACTGTCACATTGATGAATCCTTTCACAGTCGGGATCTTATCCTATATGCGCGTGAGAGTGAGAGTGCAAAGGCAGACAGGTTAATGTGTCAGTGTGCGTGTCTGTTGGTGTGTTTGAAGGGCGAATTTCTCAGAGAAGCATATGGTGTTTAGTTCAGAAAGAAAAAAAAATCGACCAAGACGTGAGGTGTTGCCTTGTGGTTAATTGCAGAAATTTGCCAATTTGGAATTCAGAGTCTGACACTGAGAACACCAGCAGATGTTTGGAAGGCCTCAGGTAAATAAAAGATTGAATTAAATTTTTTTTATGTTTCCCAGGTGCATGAGAATACAGGTCTAACATGTAAATCAAACCATTTTTTTTCTCTTCCTGTTGAAACTGGAAGAAACTGGAAGGTTGGTAAAATGTGAAAACTTCTAAGTCTGCCAGCTTTGTGAATGGAATTAACTGTGTTGTCTGTTTCTTTTTCAAAAAAGGATGAGTTGTTGAGTGTTGTTTAAAATGTATGCATGACAACAGAAACCTACAATGTTCAGTTTCCATCCAAAAAGGATCCAAGTTACACAGATTTGTGACTACTGAGTTACAAATACTTTTCTATCAACACATCAAATTAAATATAATATTTTTGTTGGAAAAAATATACTTAATCATCCAACTGATGTGTCATTGTGGTTTTATCCTTTGAGCTAAAGCCATTCTAACACATACCAACAAGGGACTGGCACTAACTTATTTGTTTACTCTACTATGTGTCCTGTGCAATAACTCACAACCCCGCAATGCAATTTTGACACAACATGGTGGAACGAAACATCTCACTGCTGCCTTCAAAGAATTAAAAAGGACACTGTATAGCTGAAGGCAGATCAACAATTAAGGGTCAACAGTTATGACATTTCCAATTGTGACAGGTTGACAAGGACTTCAAGTCATAGAGGGCAACATGTTTGCTGTTGTTGCTTAATGGTTTGTGCAACCTTTACACTTGTACTGAGCTTAAAACTTGCAGCATTCTAACAGTAAACTGTTAATCATCGTTACTCCGGTACAATTAACTTTATTTGCTTGTACTTTAGTTTCGAATCATTTTAAATGATTGAGATGTTGGACTAATATTCCCTTATCAAGTCCTATTTACCCGGGTATTTCTGTGATTTCTGTCTTGGTTGTTATGGAAACCCATAATCATGTGGTAAGAGAGAGCAATTTCATACCAGAGAAAACAATCCTTCAGCAGCTGCCTTTTTAGATGCACAGAAAAAACAATCAAGGGAGTGAGATTTTTATAGATCTCGGTAAAATTGTGTATCTACAAACAAAGACAAAAATAAGGATAAGAATTCTTTTAACAAGACAGAGAAACTTGAGGGCATGTTATACATGCTCATAAATCTATAGCTGTGTATGTATCTAATTTTCACTCCTTTCTTATAAATATATGTTGAAACACTACATCATTTAAAATGAAAATATATGCTTACACCAAAAAATAATTATTCAATTAAAAAAACATTGTACTAAGAAAATACCACTTTTGTTAAGCAGAATGAAAAATGTGTGTTACTTGGAGTTTGAAATGGGGATTAATCATAGCATGTTTAATAATAATAAATCAATACCATGGTAAAATGACATTCTAATACCACATCATGCAATTGTAAGACATTTTTAGGTAAATATTGCTCCAGCATCACCTTTCTATCAATCCGATGTTATCTCCAGCCTCTGAGATCTTTTGGACGTCTTTTGAACATTGCAGTAACTCAGTGGTAGCATTACTTGATCTTAAATTGCTAAGACAATTTGTCAGAACTGTTAAACTTCAGTCAACTCAACTTGCTGAATTGTTACAGTGGCTGACGTGGCAGAGGAATGTTCTACATTTTACAATTTAATCAACCTATACTTATTTGAGCTCTGGGGTGGCCCTCATTGATTGAATAGATTATATCAGACCTACACTCATAGATGGTCAGGTGAGTGTGAGCTGGAAAGAAAAAAAAAGAAAGTGAAATAGTGACACTACAATAAAAGGATACAGAGCACCACACTGCACCTTTCTTGCCAAACACAAGCATGATTCATGCATATTTGGATATTGTTTTAGAAAATGTGGAAAAGTTTCCTCATGTTTTAAACTTTGATGGAGACTTTTTTTCAATATTAATAGCATAGCGCTTGTTACTAATAATATTATCAGATCCAATAATATCAGGTAGACACTTGTATAGATTGTGGTGCCGGTGCATGGCAGCCTTGCTTTTTTCAAACTTCCCTAGGTTACTATCCTACTGGTTACTAGGATACGTCCTGAGCCGTATGCAACGAAATTTCGTTCTGTATACACCCTGTGCATGCAAAATGACAATAAAGTCAGTCTAAGTCTAAGTCTACTATCCTACTGGTTACTATCCTACTGGTTACTATCCTACTGGTTACTATCCTCTTGCCACCATCAGCATGTGAATGTGTGTGTGATTGGATGAATGACTGAATGTGGTGTAAAGTGGTTTGGTGTCCTATGGACTTGATAAAACATTGTACAAGTACAAACCATTTACCATTTAGATTAATAACAGTGGATGCTTTATATTTTTAATCAATGAAAATCTGAACCAGAAAAAACATAAACAATCCACTGATTGCAAGAAATGCACTTTTATGTTATCTTGTCTTATTTTAAAGGTTTGTGTTGATGAGGTATACATGGATAAGACATGAAACATTTTTACTGCACATTTTTAACTATAGGAAGTCGGTTTGCAGAGTAGTCAAACGTTTTATAAGTGTTACCTGCATACTTTCTTCCACCACATCTTGATGCAGTACAATAGTATGTATGGATTAATGTGTGATTTAACACTGTATATTACTATGGATGCACAGTACCCATGTGCTTAAATTGGTTACACAGATAACTAAGAGATCGACTTTCATGCTATACATACTTTTACAGTGTAACACATTGATGTTTAAAAGAGAATCTAGCCTGAGGGCATAAGTAGGTGCCACTTTTGTTTATTAAACTGAATTTTTGAACAGATAACCTTGTAAAACCATAGCACAATCTTAGTCTAAAATGATAGAGGAGTGCAGTTTCTTTCCCCGTAACCCTGTGGCATATTATTTATTTTTTTAAATATTAAGAAGTCTGCAGGTTAGATTGTCTTGGAGATACCAATAGGATTCTTTCTTCACTCCACCTTTCAAGTGAAACTGCTGGGTTACTATAAGTAACTTAATTTGGCTTTTTCTGCTATACTGCTGTTATCACTAAGATTAAAGTGCACTACCTTTTTGTCTGCAAATCCCTCATGTTGATGACCTCTGAAAGCAACCATAATTAACTACTGAATGTAAAAGCATTTTAGGGAGATTGGAGTGTATACCACAAATAGCAAAGAAATTCAAGTCTGTTTTTTTTTTTAAACTAAAAACTGCCAACATTTTACCTGTATATGGCATGTGGAGGGATGCGTGCAGGGCTGCGTGTGTGTGTGTGTGTGTGTGCGTGTATGTGAAAGACAATCTGGGTGAGTGAAGGAAAGGAGACATAGATTTGAGTACTCAACAGAGACCTCAGATGGGCACAACTAATAAGAGGCGAGAAAGAAAATATCACGTTGAAAATAGATGGAGGGATGACAGGTGAAGTCAAGGTGAGCTGACAGGGTGAGAAGTAATCACTCTGAGAGGAGAATGCATACTGATCCTGCAAGTGATAGAAGGGAAAAGGTCACTGACAAAATAAAGCAAGTTTCAGAGGAGAAAAGATTGCTCACGATCTGCTCCTCCAGGAGGGCTTTCTCAAAACATTATCCAAAAGTGGATAGTTTGGTGGTATTTGTTAGTCATTTAAGGGAAGGCCTGTTCATTTAAATTTATTAAAGCTTTTGAGAACCATTGGCTTAATTACTTGCTTTCCAGTGGTGAAAAGTGTAAAGACAAGGCTTGAGGGACGCATTCATACATATACAAATGGTGGTCTGCAACTGAATAATACATAGTCATATTATACAATTCCCCTGAGTTAAGCTGGGGCTCAGACATCTATACACGCAGCTCCATAAATGTCAAGATCAGGTTTTGCTTTGCATTGGATCAAGCTATGACAGCCTTTAATTACAGGATTCCACTGAGCTCCTAAACATTTGAGGTGCAGAGTAAGAGTGTGCAGTTCCCAAGCCGAGCATTTGGCTGTCAGTCATCATCACTCAATCCGAGCAGACTGACAGTTGATTGACAGTATTTTGACTCAGCTGATGCCATGGCTGTTACGCCTACACTTTGAGACGCAGCATTTTGGAAGAGAGCCTCAAAATTCGTCATATAGGTCCCTCTCTCTGCATGTCATCCACACCTTACCGTTCTCCATGCATCACCCCTCAGACCACGTGACCATCAGCAGCTGTTAAATTGCAGTTTTTTGTTTGTTTTTGTTCCACCCTTGATCTGGCACTGAAAACCCTAGTGGCATTGCTTTATGTTCTTTCTTTATGTTCCTTCTTTGCCTCGCCTTTGAAACTAGACTGAGGGACCAAAAACAGATCAAAAGAAAAGAGGAGTCCTGACTAATTCAAGCTACATTTTGACTAAAGGAGACAACATTAAACTCAAAAGCTGTAATAACCGATTGCAGCAGGAAGTTCACAGTTTCTGACCTTGCTAAACACAGCATAACCAACAGACAAGCTCCAAAACAAAGTTTGGGTTTGTCACTTATGGCATAAAAATAAATTTGTACACAGAATTTCCCTGCCTGTGACATTGTTCCTCAGAGAAAAAATAAATAAATCAATATTTTGACATTCACATCTGTTCATCTCTACATCTGGATAAGCCTGTTTTTTCTCTGTTCACTGCACAACTGAAAAAAAGCATAGGGCTGTTTCTAACAATCTACTTTTATTTGAAACAATGTATATTATTTATTTTATTTTTTATGAAGTATGACTGTTATAAAGATTTTGTGCATTTTGGTGTGCGGGAGCGTGTGTGTGTGTCTGAGGGAATTGCACAGCGTTGCTATCCTTAGCTGCTGTCCCTCCTACTGGGTCCTGCCTCAGCTTTAACATTATGAGCTAATCCCTGGAAATGTCACTGAGAGCTTGGCAAGGCATTTGTTGCTTACTGGTGTGGAATTTGCCACTAGGTGAGAGTGATACCTTTTAATCTATCTGCCATTACAAGCTGCAATTTTGCATGGTAGACAGTGTGACTCCGATAAAGAATTTACACTACAAGTGACAGAGGGAAATTCTTCAGGGGCTAAACTCAAACTTTTAACTTAAAAAACAAGTCAGCATGTCCATCTGAAATTCTGAAGAAACAGAAGTGAGTTGTTTAATTTGTATTATAAACTATGTGAACAAGACATACCTTGTGTTTCAAAAGGATTTTTTTAAATTAGATTTTGCACCTACCTCTTCTTTTTAGTCATGACTGTACCATTTACAAATTGTGTTCTTTATCCTTGTGATGTAAACAATTTATTTTTCTGATTTGTATTCTAAAAAGGCAAGCCTAGCATCATCAATGTATTTTTTTTTTTACATTATAAACTATATTATATTCCTATTCACCACCAATGTCACCAAAGTTCAACTCATTAAAGATGCTCAAGGTAGAGAAAAATTAAGTGGAATTGCCTTTTAGCCATCTGCTGAATAGGAAGTTTCAGTCAGGAGCCATATTCAACTCTATATTATCCAGTATGTTTCTACTTAGTGTCTTACTAAATTACAGAGCAAACTCTGTCAAAAGAACATCTCGATGCTCGTTGACTTTTCAAGGCTAATGCCAGTAAATCATACGCTAATCCAAACCTATCTATGATAATCAAGAACACAGGAAGTAGACAATCCTGTTGGGGACCAGCCTCTACTTCTAGGTATTAGTCTCCCTAAAGCTAACGCAAGTGAGTAGTCTTCTTCTCATTTACCAGCACCAGTGGCTAGCCTATCATTAAGTTGGCCAGAACCTAATGATAGGCTACCGGCCTATCATTAATTATGTCAGTAACTGGCTTCGGAATAGATATAGCCTTCTGCAACAAGGAAGTAGCTATCACTGGGTGCACAATAGTCTTAATTTCGGCATTCAAACTACACCACACTCCAAACTATTGTTCCCTTTTCTCTTGTGGTTTCTTGTCAATGAAGCTACTGCCTGCCCTCTTAAAAATCCATACTATTTTTGAATCAAAGATCTCTAAATTAGTTGCTTCTTCTTCATAGATATTATGGCGCTCAGGGGCTAAACAGAGAAATTACACCAAAAAAACATGTGCCAACCTCATACAACAAAAGTCATAACTTTTGTTGTATGAGCTATTCTTGAAAGAAATAGCAAGGAGAAAAAGAATCCATGCATTTTGTGCCAAATTGTGATAGTAGAGAGCAAACCAGTATAAGCAGCTGGCAGGCAGGCACAACTCCTACCCATCTGTCTTCCCTCTACTTTAGCACCTCAGTTCTCTCCTTGCCAGAGATGAGAGAGCGTATTGTGTGTGGCTGATTTCGTAATTCTCGTAGTGAGGAGCTGAGTCGAACATGTATGCCTTTACACCTGTCCAGGGCTGGTTCAGTCACGAGTAAAACTCCTGTAATATTCGCTTGAGCTTTTCCACTGACATGCCGTGTTGTAATATGGGATTGAATAAACTTGATCATTTCTGTGCATCATCAAATAAAAAATAGGAAATCACTACTCTTTCTTTTCTTTTTTTAATCTATAGGTTACATATTGTTTTTATTAGTTAGAAATGCTACTAAAAACTATCTAAAATTATGATTTATTCTAAGTAGTATAGCATTTTGAAGCAGTATTCTTCATGTAGGTCTAAAATGGTCAAAGTCAGGACGTAGCCCATGTTTTTTCCTGTCCACTTGCCGGCTCTCTGTGATATAGGATGAAGTTGGGCAATGTGGGAGTGAGCGGCTCCAAAGAGTACTTAGACCTGTCACCCGGGATACATCATTGGCACTCAGTACTTCAGTACTGAGATCCTCTGATACTCTTGTGTGAAAGAATAGTATAAATTGGTAAAAGAATTCTCAAAGTAAAAATACATGTTTTTCTTTATTTAGAAAAAAAGCTTTGAAACTTTCAAAATTAACTTTAATAAGGTATTTATTATGTCGAAAAACTTTATCAAAAGTCAGTGTAACTTCATTGAGCAGAATTCCATTATGCAACTTTAACTGTGTTACTACTTAAACCTTCAATATCAGTGAGAAGATGTTAACTTCAGAACTTAATGTTTGAAGTTCTAATGCATATTCTAAACCACATTAAAAATCTGACCAGAGTTTCCTTTAATACAGCAGCAGCCAATAGGCAGAGAAGAGTTTTGTGCGATGCTTCAGTCCCTGGTGTGTTAATTAATATTTATATTTGTACACTGCCTCAAACTCTGCCTTCAGGCATATATTAAATTATTATGAGTATGGTCAAAGGCAATACAGTGTGTGTTCGCGTGTGTGCATTTAGTAACATGCCTGCTCCATGATTTGCCAATCAAAGTATTCCATACAAACTTAAAAGGGCAACATACATGAAAACAGATACAAACAATATCAGCATTAAACCGGGGAAGGTACATTTAACGTTTGTTTGTTCACCCATTTATTTAGATACGCCAGAGAAGCCTTTGGCAGCCAAAACCTAAGCACCCATAGCTTTACAATCCCCACAATTAGAGCTAGTCCTGTGAGGTATCTGACAGCGTGACCAGGAGGTGTACGCCACCTCACGCCGAACACTGTACAGCTAAATGCGAGGCAGCCATGATAATTAGTCTTTCTAGCCAGGAGCTCCTCGCTGGCGTCTCACCCCCGCACTGACCCACGGAGATTGGAAAGAGGCCCAGTGGCTCCCAGGAGACTGAGCCTGTCAGGTCCGTCACTTCTCCCACGACACAGGAGTGAGCAGAGGTGTTTTAAATGCCAAACAGGACACACTTGCCAGACCTATCGGCTCTGCCTCAATACAAAGCTTGTCTGTCTGCGCGGTGTCCCAACTCTGTAGACCCTGATGCACAGCCGAGTTTCATTTTGCTGTCTGGGGGCACTTAACAAGTTTAAAAAAGAAATAAAAGTTTAAATGGCAGTTTTATTGGCTGGATGGTTCTGAAGTTCTAACATGGGTAATTGTAATACCCAATAAAGGATAAATGCACACATCTAAGAGTACTGTTAGACTGTACTTGATACAATAGCTGATCGAAGCTGTAACTCTTGGAGTATATTGGGCCATTTTATTTCATGTCTTCCTTTCTTTACTTTAATATATATATGGATGTTTAGAAGAATGTCAGGAAGACAACATTTAGATTGATCGCATTAATTTGGCTATTTGTTTGTCCTGTGTTTGTGCTCACACTGGCAAGCTCAAAATGATGAAATTAATATTTCATGTGTTTTACAAGTGACTGAAAAGTAAAGAAGCACATGCTATCTAAAGAAAATAATGTAGGCATCTTTAACAGATCCTTATCCATATTATTTAAATTCCTTTGTTCTTAAAAATGCTGTCCACACTGGAATAATCCTCTGTCATTGCATTTATTACTCCCTGCTTAGGGCACAAATCAAGCCCCTTCTATTATTTTTTTGCTTTCATCCTCTTATTTCTTTTTTACAGTTAAAGGCAAGCTTATACTTACGCTTTCATTAGAAACAACAAAGGCAAAAAAAGAGGATAAAAAAACCAAAACTATGTCTTTGAGTGTGATAGAAATAGATATGATGACAGACATTGTGCAAGAAATTTATGATGAAGTAAGAAACAGTCATCATCAAGATCCTTCAAACCTTGACTAAAGAATCCTTTCTCTCGCTTGAGATGTCAGATCATTACAGACTTACCCTGGATATCGTATGATTTAAAGAAATCACACATCATGATGTGTTTATTGCCCCGAGCCTGCATTACACGCTTGGGAACAAATGTGTGAATTTGTTTTTAACATGCACACAAATGATAATTGGTGCTCACACTGTACTGTGTTGCATTTATCTGCCAAGTGCAGCCATGAGTCAGTCTGTGCTCAAAATGAATATACAGCAGTTATTTCTCTAGTTTATGACCTTGACCTGATGTATTGTATTCAATTGACAAATTGTATCCATCTGTTTTTCTTTTTCCTTGTAAGTGAACAGACCTAATAAAAAATGTTTGGATGTGGACTAAAAGCTTTTTTTTCATTTAATATCCTTAGTAATCAAGATTTTTTTTTTTAAATCGCAATTGTTGGACCTTCAAGATTTTAGATCAAAATCAAACAAAGCGCATATGTACACGCCTACACACACACACACCCACACACACACACACACACACACGCACTTGTGGTTTAGGACAAATACGTTTTTAGGTTAAGCACATTTACACTGTAACAGTTTCCTAAGACCTACTTACTGACCTAATTACACCAGTCATATTTTAACACTCTAAATTTAAGATGAACTAAAAACAATAATTAAGCAAGTTTAACACATTTTCAATGTTCATAGCACTACAAAGGCCTGTGGTGTATTTTTTCTTAATCATCAAGTTGATTGATGATTAAACTTGATGATCATTTTATTTTATTTTCAATCTTTTATTGGAAATAAAAGATTCAATCTTTTATTTTGGCTTTTTTTTTATACTCTTAATAAAATAATAATATCAGACCAAGACGGCCTGAGTGAATACAAAAGGAAACTTTCAAATGATAATTTTATTAACCAACCTACCCCTGTGTGAAAATGTAATTAAATGCTTTCTGGTTTCCACCAGAAATCTTGCTAAGCCCGGTGGTTGGGGCGCCGAGGCGTTCCTCTGGCGGTCCACCGTGTTTTTGTATTAAAAGATGTTAAGTAGACAGAAAATGTAAAAATATTACTGGGTAATTATATATTATGGGAAAATGCCAGTGAAATGCTATTTAAACCAACAACTAGTCTTAAAAACAAATCAAAAAAATCATAAAACAAACATATTGTTTTTGCATTTTCAGAATTAATGTATATTAAACGTTTCAGCTCATCCATATATAGAAAGTGAAGAAAATTGATCTGCCATTGATTTGTGATTTTTTTTATTTCAAATTGGAAAAAACAATTTTTTTTGGAAATCATAACATTCCTTTGAGATTTGCCCAGATATTTTTTTCATTAAAAAATTAAAATTCACCTAACAGAGGTAAACAATCCTAAGTCTTACCTTTGAAACAAATAGTAAGGTAGAAGGTGCAGTGCCCTGCTAGCAGCTATTTTATCAAGCAGGCCTGTGCAGTTCAGTCCAATTATAAGAAATGGAAAAGGATAACAATTACTCACAGTTTATTCCTGTTAGATTTATATACACTGGCTAGAGAATGTAAATCCAGCAGAACCTTTTTTTCCTGTTTTTTCTTTTTTTTTTCAATGTGGATAAATGCAAAAAGATTTATCATTGTAGAATATTTAGAAAGTTATAGAAAAATTCAGACATCACATCCTTCCCTCTGTGTTTTTAGTAGATTTCTAACCAGTTCAACTCTTCTCTTCGAACCACAGAAACAGCTTGTACAGCAAGTTCACTCTTATAAAAAGTATCCTTGTGAAAATGTCATTTATTTCACATTAACTGTTTAATGACTGTACCAGTGTTGTCTGTAAATAATCCCACTGTTATTAATATTGAGATCACTGCTCTGTAGGGGTCAAAGATCCTTTTAGGAAAAGAAAGTTGGCATTGTATCAGCACACCTACCTGCAACATCATTCATTTATCTTGACATAAGACCAAATATAGGTGCCGATATTAAAGTGAAAAGTTTGTCTACACCTTTTGTTGTTACCTTATTGACAAACTCTGTAAATTTACAAAAACAAGTTTATATGATATATGGTTGACACCTACGACTCATATTTGTACCTTTGCTCAACAGAAATATAGAAATAGTAACCCTCCGTGATCAAAAACTGGATTATTATGCAATTCTGGAAAACAAAATTCTTAAGCCTCCTCTATTTACAAGTAAATCATTGTGCATTTTAAATAAACATTAGTGGCACATGCTATGTTAAATTCTTTTGTTTTTATTCTTAAAAACTTTTATAAATTTCTAAGACATTGTGTTGATATGCACTGATTGCACAATTCTTATTTTTCAGTGATGGATGGTTCAAATACACAAACGCATTAGTGAACAACACTAATGCTTTACTGAACCACAGTAAATCACTCGATGTTTACTCAGAAAAACTTCCAAAGTCACTCATGTACTGCCACACACCCACACACCCATACGAAACAAGGGTTTGCTTGGATAGTACTTAATTACCGCTGAGGGCTATGCAAACAAACAGAGCTTACAGGTCTTTGCAGCGCCTCTATTCCAAATACATGTAACATAACACAATGGGAAAAGGGAAATATAAATGTGTAAACTGATAGTAACAGGAATGTACGTTTTTGGGAGATTTGCTGGAGTCAGGCTCAGGGCACCAAGGCCACTGTGGCCATTATTTTCTTCATCACAAGAAGGAATACACAAAGGTGTCCATATCTGTTATTTTTATTTGATATTGATAAATGTTAATAGGTGGCAAAATAGTAAAAGTATAATACAGGCCTTGAGCATCTACAGCAGAGTCATAAATCCCTCAAGTGGCTCACATGTAGGCCTTATAGGTCAAAGTCCATAAAGATGAAACAATCTGAGAAAGTGAAAAAGAAAAAACAATCTTCCCATTGAGACACTGGTTCAGGGATTGAGATGATTACTGGTATCCTGGTTGATTTCTAATATTTTGTCAGTTTGTTCTGGAGTCATGAAGCTGTGAAAAAATTATTGAGTCCTGTTCCAACATGAGAACATCTTTTCTTAATGCTTAATACTGAAAGTGACCCAGAGGGTGCACAGTTTGAAGAGCAAGATAGTATTAATAGTCAATGATATACTAAAGGCAATTTTTAAGCAGTTGCTGTGGATATTTGAAATTCAGAATTTTTTTGTTTTTCATTAATGGTAAGGAAAGAATATAAAAAGGTTTGGCAAAACATTTTCTGATTGACACCTAGCTTTGTAATACTGTTGAGCTTAACACTAAGTTCACAAAGTTTGTGAAATGTGGCCATGAGTACAGGAGAAACCACATTGTTTTCTGATGATGTGGATTTCATGATCTTCACGTAGCGTGAGAAGGATTTTGCTTGTAAATGATACTCAAATAAAATAAAATTCACCAAAGAGCACTCCATTAATGTCCATAGAAAATAATTAACACCTTTCACATACAATTTGAAATGATTTAACATGAATGAATTCATCACCAAGTTATTGTGTTGCAAGCTCCAAAGTACATAAAGGCTAAATTACATATCCAGAATACCACTATGACAAACCAGTTGCACTTTGCTCTATGTTAAAACAAGCAGCACTCAAACGTGCCACAAAGCTGAATGAGCTGCTTGCACTCATGACCATTGCCGTTTTTGATGGTGGCAGACATGATGCGGGTACTAATTTGCATATTTTAATTTTGAAGCTAATTTAGAAGTAATGTAGCGACAATGTAAAATGCAAATAACGCATAATGAATAAAAGTGCATCAGCCACTACCCCTTTCACATCCCTGCTATCATTTACCTCTGTGAAGCATGAATGCAATTTTTGTTCAATGATATGGGAGTCATTTCCATGTCCCTTAAAGCAGCTGGTTTTAATTTGACTTGAGGGTCAAAGACCTGTACATAAAAACATGAAAGCAAATCATGTTCTTTTTTTTCTTTATATGTAAATATATGTAATGTAAAATGAATTTAAATTGCAATCAAATCAGTTATACTTAGGTATATGATTACATTTTGCCATAGACAGATTTTCCAAGTCTACAGAAGAGTAAAGTAACAACACCAGCCGCAGCAGATGGGCTCACAGAAGAGACAATGAGTAAACCTACCCTATCAGGGGAGCCATATGTGAATTGGATAGCATCCCAACCTTTGGAGCGTGGATGTGACAGATGTTTGCCTTAAAAATGGAAGACTAAAACAGGAGCAACAACCTTAGCAGGAAAAGAAATACAGCAATGCTAGAAAATCCTTTTGTATATTTTATATATGGAGCCTGTCCTGGGAACATACATGACACTGTACAATTCTTTGACATTATGCTGGTCAAAAAGGAGGGAGATAAATCTTGAACCTGAGGTCACTAAAACACTCGAGGGTTTCAAGCCTCATACTGTAAGGGGTTTCCCTACATTATTTTATTTTATTTTATTCTTTGTTTTGTTGTTTTTTGTTTTGTTTTTTTTCTTCTTTTTTTTTGCACAGGGAAGTTTCAGTTCCCTAAATAATTCACTAATATTATTGTTTGATAGTTGATTTTATTGAGAGGTATTAGAATAAAATGATCATTACACTTTTATTTATTTTCTTTTCAATAAAAATAAAATAATCGAGCGATAATATTCTGTCCACTTCACACTTATGAACCACATTTTGTTGATCTTTCAGGTAGAATCCCACTTCAACTCAGAGATGTTTAGTCAAAATAAAACAAAATTTGAAAAAAGTTTTAAGTGGTATGAATACATTTTCAGGATACTTTTTCCTATTTAAATCATTTAAACATTTCACCTAAAGCTGTCCCATCAAGACAGTTTGTTGATTCAGGCTAAGAACAGGCGCAGCACATGAACTGAAATTGAGTTAAGGACTGGCTCTCACTAATGTTGACAACTGCCAGTTTCTGCCTGGAGTGTCACATGATCGGTTATGATGGGCCCTGAAATGACTCACTCGGAGCTAAGGCTCTTAAAAATGGGCCACTGTGACCTTTCCCTTGGGTACAAGAGCTATCTGGTGGAGAACAGCTGATGAAGCTATTTGAGAAGCACTTTTGCTGTTTGCACAGCGTCTTCAACTTTCATAACCTTTTCTGCCAAAAGCCCTGTTATTCACAGTCTTCATGATCAGGGCTGATAGCCTTTGGCAGAGATTTCAGGTCTAAATATCATCTACTGTCAGCGTTTTCACTTGACCCCTAATGCTAAATTCAGGAGGTGTTTTCACATATAAAATCTTACAAATTAGTTTAGTAATTCAAACAAAAGAGATCTGGATGACGGCAAACTGATATTACCATTAAAATATTCAAAGGTTATGGACATGCCCTGAAATCAGTCTAAATCGCTTTGCATGCTATAATTTGAGTCATTTTTGTCCTTTTGTATTATGGCCAGTAATGCATGTGTGTGCGTGTGTTTGTGTGTGATAGAGCGATGCATAGATAAAGAATGAGAGATTTAACTGGTATGTTAATTAATCCTTTACCTGTGTCATTTCTTCATCCCCAAAGATGGAAATATTGTTGATATTTCATACTGTAGATGTAGATATATGTAAGATTACCCTTTGGGGACTTCTACTCTGCTTTGAATGGGACTTGGAATAATCATATACTATGAATTTTTATTCGTCTTAATTATGAAAAGGCACTGTGGAACCAGCAGAGCCGGAGTTGATTAAAGTGCAGCAGAGATTCATCGAATCTGGCTCAGAGCTCAAAGGAGTGTTTTAAATAGGAGTCCATTTAACAAAATGTTATGTCCTTAATGGGAAGGTAATAAGATGGTCTTTATCTTTTATTGAAAAAAGTGGAGTCATTTCTCAGCACGGTGATATATGCTTTTAAAGAAAAGTACTTTGAGCAGAGGAGTTAGAGAGGAGTGCTACAAATATCCTGGAAATAAATCACTACAACGTACACTTACATTGTGGCAGTTTACAGCATAGGGTTAAACCTTTGGGCCACTGAAGGCAAACAAATAACGACATGTGTGCTCCAAGAATTACACATATGACAAGCCACCTTGATTCCAATCCCTGTCATGTGCTTGTGGTAATGTGATCGATTTCAATTTAGTTTCATAGTCATGAAATACCCAAACAGCTGACATAATGTTTTCCCTACAGGACTAATGCAGAAAATCAGTTAATTAGAAGGTAGTGCGGTAATCACTGCAGAATATATATTTGCCATCCTGAAAAATTATAAAGAAGTTACATTCACGCAAATATTGTGGACAAATCTAGTCATTATAGATGTGATTATCGACAACAGAAGTCCTTAACACTTGAAAGTCATTAGTGGCAACTTTTTCCCAATAAACACATATTTCAATAAGCAAAGGCATTTTAAAGATATTGAACACACAGTCATTAAACAATGTCCTGCAAAACTGACAAAAGCTAGACTTAAGAAAATATATTTTTTAATTTTTTCCTAGAAAAATTAAAATATTCCCTTTTTTTTCCAAATTAATAAATCAATGACAGTTTTACTATAAAAACACAAATAAAGACATTTGTTGACATGTTAAAAGTGTAGTAGCAATGACGAGCAAAATTTAACAATTTTGAGGTGAGCTGTTTCTTTGAGTAGGGCAACCCGGCCATAATAGGAACAGACAAATTATCAACCAAAGGAAGTGAAACACCTTAAAACACATGACATGACACTTCCCCACCATCATTCAAGACCAATAAACTCCGCTTTTGAAGTGTAATTTCCATCTCTGGCTTTGACTTCCCTGCTCTATTATGTATCGACAGCCCCAGTGGCTGAGGTGATAATACCGGCAGGTTAATCTAGCAGCCCTTGTTGTGGATGGGCATGAGATGAAGGAGAGGATTTAGAGAGAGCTGTCCTGATGCCCCCTTGTGTGTGCTAATTAACTGGTACAGATTGTTCCTCTCGTCCAACTGCCTCCCCACACACACCAGCCGATGCCAGCCCGTCTACCTCTTGCAACAACACAAAGCCTTGTGTTCAAAAACTCTTGACGTTTGGTGTTAGAAATTCATGCTGCTACGCCGTCTAATGAATTTTCCTGGGACCGAGGAGTCAAGGCTTTAGATAAATACAATTAGAAGTGTCATAGGCCTTGACACAACCTTATGTTGTTGATGTTATGCTATCCTTAATTACCCTTCTTCAAGCTGGTCAGAACACCCGGCATGTGAATCTTTTTATCTGTATGGAAAGCAATCTTCAGTTGAATCAGTATTCACAGTAAATTGAAGCAAATAAGAATGAACTTATGCCAGACAGTTAATAGTTTGTCAGAAAGGTTGTGTTTTTATATCTCTTAATAATACTTTTTTCTTGTTTTTTCTTGTTTTTTGTTTTTTTTTCCTTTTTGGTGCCTTTCATATTTTAGCCCGAAACCTTTTTTATGGGATTAGCTTCTTGAAGCGGCCTCCTTTCTCATCTTTTACTGACATGGTTTTCACATTTTAATTGAATTAATGTAGTCCTACATGTGTGTTACAGAATTACTGTATGTCTTTTTTTACACTTTGGGATTTGGTTATTGTAAACTTACTTAAAACGCAATCTCTTCTGAGGAGATTTTTCAGTTGATTAGATAGTCTTCTCTCCTGACTGATTAGAAATTTTATTACAACAGAGAATCAACGACAGGCGATGCAGCAATGATTGAGACAGCAGCAATATTTGAGAATCAGTCAGATGCAGAACAGAGTGTTTGATAGGGATTTGTTGGCTTTTTATTTACCATTATAATATTTGACAAGTTCCAGCACTAGAAAAAAAAACAAAAAAAAAACGTGTTTTTGTATTTACAGTTATTTGCCAGTGGTTTGCTTTTAAGGGAGAACATCTCTTCAAAGACATTTCTCACTGTCTTCCTTGTCTCCCAGCTTCCCTCCCCCGCCCTTCCCATGTGTATCTGTGAAAGATGAAGTCTTTAAGACCTACACTAATCCTGTCATTATGCTGTCGCCTTCACTGGCATATGTTATCTTCTCACTTTCTTGGTTATCCTGTGGACTAAAGCAATTATTGCGCTGCAATTGAAACATCAAGTAATTACTTCATTTTCTGCATTAAACATCCTTGGTTTGATGCCACACTTCAAGTGTGAGATGAGTGTGTTTATGGGTCAGCTCTGGAGAAGGGTAAGAATAGCAGTCAGGATTTTATGCATCTCTTGGCACATGAGACACCCACCCAAGGCCATGAAGTATATAACATGCAGAGTAATGTCATTTAGACCTTGGCAAGCTTCTTCTGTCCCACTCAGGGGACTATCTCGCCTCCACAGCCCTTTCTCTCTCACCCTCGATGCCTCCCCTGCCTTGTCTTTTCATCTTCTCTGCCGCCTCATGCCACATTGTTGTTTTGCGATTCTTCACTCTGTTCCCGTTCTCTTCTATTCTTTTCATCACTATTCTTATTCTCCCTCTTTTCATTATGATCGTTTCCCCCTCTCCCAATACATCTTTCTCTTGCTGGTGCACGCTGTCATCTGCGACCAAACCAGTGTGGCACAGAGCACCGCAAAACGCTGCAGTGCCATGATCCAGAAACCCCACATTAACACTGGGATTTCACCCAGAGATTATTTAAGTGTGGCGTGCCTGCCAGGCAGGGTTCCTTGCAGTAATCTCTGTAGCCCAGTGAATGCAGTCAGACTGGGAAAGAGGGGATTTAGATGAGTTTGAGGCCTGATTGGGTTCCAGAATGGGTAGAGTATGAGGCTTTGGGTATTTTCAATATTTCAGTTTAATATAGCATCGGATTTACAAGGTGGGGGAGACAGCTAAGTGTGTCACACAGAAACTGAGGTTAAATCCCTGACAGAAGGATCCACTTCTTCTCCGCTCGCCATGTATCCTTCTGAGGTTTGCAAAGTAATTTAATTTGAGGTAATTGTAGTGAGGAACCATAATTAAAAGGATTAAAATGCATGCCATTTACAGATGGGCTAAAAGAAATGAAATGATGGGGCCGCTGGCACCATTTCTGCCCCATACAGTCTTTTCTTTCATTTCCACTCCTTTGTCAGTGAATTCAGATTTGCATTATTCAATGTGTCACAGGATCCAAATGTTGGATAAAAATAACTGCAGACGTTCATAGCAATGACACCACTTGTCTGCTAGCTAAGTGTTACAATCTTGTGTACATTTCGTTTATTTTATTTTTAATATGCTTGTCACTGACTCATGGTGTTTCAATTGTATCTCAGGAAATGTAAGCCCCTTTATCTGTGGGTGATGACTGTGTGTCCTCGAATCAACGTGGTCACCCTCTCACAGCGGCGGAGGTCTCTGACCCCATCAGGGAGTCAGAGTGCCTGCTGATTTTTTGACATTGAGAGGGGAACAGACAAAGCAACTCATCAAATGTCCGGTGACTGGGTCCACTGGAGGAATTGGTCTTGACAGAGTGCCACTTAAAATTTACTAGCTGTTTTAGCAGCTGAAGGCTTCCTCGTTGTTAGCAAAGCGTTGCCAGCAAACCTGTTTTGAACAGGTTTATAAGCAATACAGAAAGCAATCTGTTTTCTCTGTTAATCAGGGAGAGATATCTATAGAAGCTGAATTCAAAGAACATTGCAGGCCAGTATGGGGCATGTAGAATGAAAGCTACACTAAGCTGATCACAGTAGCTTGTCATTCTTGCATCTTAGACAGAAATATGAAATCGTCCAATTTATACAACTTTTATACAGGAGCTAATTAGTCGTAATTATAACCCCAGCTGCGCTGTGAAACAGTAGCTTCAATTAAACATGTTTGATTCAAGGCCTTTGGTTTAATTTTTGCATATAAATAGAAAATGTTGCTCAGTAAACAAGCTGAATCTTGCTATATCTCCATCTTCATGTAGTTTGCATTCTTAATACCAGCCGTTATTTACAATTGCAGGTAAAATTGTAGCTATACAGAGAAATTAATTCTAAATATAGCCATGATAAAAAATGTTTTCCTTTAAAATGTAAATGTAAAGACCACTATCTAATTTCATCAAAATATTTTGGTCACTCTTTGTCTGGATAGCTTATTGTATTTATTTGTTGTGTAATTGCAGTTTTCTGTGGCATATGGTGAGGCTGGGACATCTACTCCAACAGACCTGAGTGGTGTGCAGCCTTGCTTTCATCTCCATGCATCATATTTTGTAATGCTAACTCAGATGAGTGCCTGAAACTGTAGTGACAGAGGACAGAACCCCGATGACAGTCAAAAATCATAAAACAAACATATTGATTGTTTTTGCATTTTCAGAATTGATGTATATCAAACGTTTCAGCTCATCCATATATAGAAAGTGAAGAAAATTGATCTGCCATTGATTTATGTGATTTTTTTTTTTTATTTCAAACTGAAAAAAAAAAAAATTTGGAAAGCATAACATTCCTTTGAGATTTGCCCAGATGTTGTTTTTCATAAATAAAAAAAAACTCTGTTAAGCAGACAAACATGCTACAATTCACCAATCCTAAGTCTTACCTTTGAAACAAATAGTAAGGTAGAAGGTGCAGTGCCCTGCTAGCAGCTATTTTATCAAGCAGGCCTGTGCAGTTCAGTCCAATTATAAGAAATGGCAAAGGATAACAATTACTCACAGTTTATTCCTGTTAGATTTATATACATAAAGGACAGACTTTAGGAGCATGTTGTAAATACAGTGGAGCCCTACTTATTCCCAGTTCTGTATTCACAGATTCATCTGTTTGATGATGTTTTTGTGAACCGTAACTCCAAATTATTTATGGAAAATTCAAATATTTGTGGATTATTTCATAGAGCATATCTGAAATATGTGGAAGACCATGCAGGTTGTGAAGCTAATATACCTAGGCCCAATGGTTCTTGACACACTATTACTGAAATAGGTTCACGGTGGTGAAATAAGGCCTTTAATTCTACTTATCTTGAGTGACCCTCTTGATTAGAAAAGGTGGCCTTAACAGTAATAGGCTCAATCTTTCATACAGGAACTGAGTTACACTTTTCAAACTAAAGTCCAAGTTTTTTTTTTCATATTTCTGCAATAGTTTGTCTTATTTAGTTTAGTTTTTGCTAAATGTTTTCTACAGTTCCTGTTGATGTTGTAAAATTTTCCAAGTGAAATTTGACTACTGAGGATGATTGCAATGTAGGCCACACTTTAAATGTCCTTGACAAGTGCACAGTTTGCAAAGGAGCAAATTTAATTTCCATGGTTTGAAATTTCAAAGGTATCACCTGATGTAATTGCTTGACTGGGGAATCCATAAATCATTGTTCAGTAAGGTCATCATGTAATTTCTACCCTAATGCTGGCATTTATTTTCATAGCATCCTCTCTTTCTTCTGATTTAATCTAGCTAGGTCATTTGAGAGATTAATTGCCGCCATCTTCAAAAACAACAAATTACTTTCACACATGTTACGAAATTAATATGCCATAACCGCATATTAAAAAAACGACAGCGCATGACCTGCCAAAGCAATACAGTAACACCATGCAAGTAGACATCTGTGGTGTTTTTCTGTACTGAAGGGCACATGGGGGGGGAAAAACAAAATACAGAAAATGTGAAAAATGTTTCACATGAGATGTCTAAAATGTACAAAATGTTTTTGGTCTATGTAAACTTTTTAAACATGAGTAAAAACTGTACATTTCTATTTACATACATAGCTTAACACTTGAATTACTTATCTGTGAAAGCTGGTTTAGTTGTTTAGCAGCTCTTTTCCCCTTTTTACTTTCTCATAGATGGAAATTAGTGCATTTTTTTCACATGCTTTCATATATTTTGTACTCCACTGGATTGAGACCAGTTTATGTTTTCATTTATTGATTGACTTAACGTCCTCTGCTAGCACAGTCATACCCAGTTTCAATTAAGTTCTTTTTCAGTTTTGACGTGATTTGCAAGGCAGGTTTTAAACACAGTATTTTTTTTTCTTCAATAAATCAATCAAACTTATTTGGATAGCGCATTTCAGCAACAAGGCAACTCAAATTGCTCTTACATTGTGCTTGTTTTTCTACAAAAAAAGATGTTTACATACCTTGTACACATAAATATTTGACTTTATTGTTGTATTACACCTTTCCATGAAAGGCATTGAACAGCATGGAAATTTACTACTTTATTTAAATTCTCCCTGCCCCCTCCCCCAAAAAGTCTTTAAAACATTTTTGTAAGAATTTTATATTTTGATTGGATCATCTAAAAATATTTTCTTCATATTGTAGATATAACGGTCATATGCTGGGGCATACAGAAGCTCCAGTTCGTCTCACAGATGGAGACTGGAAGATGCTTCTGCTTTGCACAGCCCTCCTGCAAAGATGTGATGGACACTTAATTACTTGGCTGACAGAAGTTATTTGCCACCTGCACCCAACAGGGGTCTCTGACAGACCCTGACCTCAACTTCCTCCCAGTATACCAACCAGCTCACAAAGCAGAATTATGCATATGAAAGATACGCAAATTTTCTGTTTCTATTAATAGGTTTTTCTGTCGTTTTTTTCAGTTTTTCCATTTCACCTCTTATTCAAAACCAAGATTTGCACTGAATGCATAATACATTTCTGAAAAATATTTATAGATGTGATGTAGACACAGTACACATTCCCTCACATTAAATGTAAACACACAGTAAGGTTAGGTTATATTTCATCTTTCCCATATCTGTCCTCTGTATTTGATCTACAGAGAATCATTTTCAACTTGTCTATTTCATGACAAACTCCGGTCCTTTCGTAAGTGATCCAGTACCTTTAAATATATATCTACCACTTATTAACATGTTAACACCAATATAATAGAGGCAAATTCCTCTCACGGTTGAAGAGGAGGTGCTAACTTTTATGTCATTGCCAATTTGATTCCGGAGCGATGCGTAAATTTTGACACATTTCCATTTAACAGAAGATATCACTGTGAACTGCACAACACATGCTAAGCTGTGAGAGACCAAAAAGAAGTAGCAGTAAACTGTTAGTGAACAAGCACTACAGCCCTGCAGTCCTATTCCTTAGTATGCATGTATAATAACTCATGTACATTTAGTAAGATGATTTCAAGAAATCTAAATACCAAAATATATTCCATTGATGTGCTTTTACCAAATTGAAAAATGTCTGACTATTTTTTAACCGTTCCTTTCATCAATTTATTTTGGCACACTTTCATTAGGCAGCATGACACTGTCCTTTCCCTAAGGTAATTATGAATAAATGTACGTAGGCAGAGCCTTGTCTGAAATTACAATTATTAACAGAGAGGAGATACACTTCAGCACTGCAATTACAGAGTTCGCAGGGGAATAACAAGGGCCTGTTTTATTATCTGATCTGATTCCTTGGGGCTCAAGGTAATCATCAACACAGAAAGTTACATCTTTCTGACACCACCTCACAGTACAATGGATCTGTGCCTCTATATCATCCATTGTCTGCTGCTTTCTCCGCTCACTTTTTTATTTCTTTTTTATTACTCTTTTCTTCTGCGAATAAGCCGTCACTGTACCTCCAGTACTTCCTTCATCTTTATGTGTATAAGTTCACAATCAATAAAGTAGAACATGTATTCCAATAAGGCTTCTTTATCAGATTAAAATTATGTTTCAAAAATAACAACCTTTGCGTATTATCAATCCCACATTTTTGCATTTAAACATCATGTTGTTTTTTTTTATTGTTATATTTTAAGAAATTAAATTTACAGTTCTTGGTCTAAGTTGTTCAGTTTGTGATGTTGTACTCATTAGCAGTAATAGCATGTTAATGCATTGTTATATAGTCACTAACAGCATCATTCGTCATTATTAATCAAGAACTTGTAAGCTCAGATGAGCAATTTAATGTAAAGACAGAAAAAACCCATTGTTGAAACCTTGTGCTTGCAAGTCTCAGTGGTTCACCTTGCATTTGTAGGCTGCACTCAATTTTCAGCTTGCATGCATGTCTGTCCAGAATTGGTCTATGTAGACCTAATTATATTTAAGAGCATAAATACTTCATGAAATGTGGCAAACAACAAGGTAGCACATTGTAACTAAACATTTCTTGAAACCTTTGTATTTATTTATGCTTTTATTTGCAGAAACTGTTAGAATAAAGAGGACAAAGAGGAATGATTATCTTACTGTAAAGATTTGCAGAAATCTGCAGAAATAAGTGCGTCATTTTAAGGCCATTGCTTAATACTTTTTTTTTCAAAGTGTTTTACTATTTTAAATAAATACAATCACACAAAGGCAATTATATATATTTAGTTTCAGTGCAAACAATGACAACCTAATTGGCAGTACTATGTTTTTGCTTTTTAATCAGCACATCCAATATCTAAACGTAATTGTAAAGTCAATCTAAACTGACGTATTTTAAACCCCATATCAAAACATAAAAGAACAAAAAGGTCTACTTCTGGAAAAATAATTTAATTGCATTTAATTCATTACTGTGGTAATTTTTAAATGCCTCTCAGCATTCTGCAACATGATTCTGCCTGACGTAATGAAATTGCAATTCATGCATGGCAATTTAACAGCAACTCATAAGTGACAATTTCATGACATCTTATCTCTCCCAGAGAAGAAAATCAATACTTGTATAATACAGACCGCCAGATAACAAATAAAATAACAAGGACTTAGTGCAATATGATTCACTAGAAAGCAATTGAACTGAAGTATTGAACAACACTGATGCTTTTCTTATATTATTCCATTAAGATGGTAAAATTGTTTTTTTTAGATTCAAGGATATAAATATAGTCATGCTGCAATGTTACCGTTTCTTGAAATCAACACAATCACTGTCTGTACATGTTACTTTAGGTACGTCAATAACAACAAATGAAATGGCAATGCCGAAGTGTGCTTAGCAGTCAAACTGACTGACACTGAAATCAATTAAGCTGTTACTACTTTTACTTATTATTTATTTGTTTGTTTATCTTATGCAATATTAACACATTTTCTTACAAAAGTGAACTGATAGGGACAATTTATAGCTTTTGATTTTGCCCATTTTTGTATAAAGACAGTTGTGATATTTGCCATATAGTCATCATTACTATAATGATTATAAAAAAGTGGAAGAGTCAATTAAATCAGTTAAAAATCAAATTAGAAAAGAGATGACAGTAAAATAATTTGTCATGGTGTTTTTTTATTTGTTTACTTCAAAAACATTATTTATATTAATTCATATACCATGATTAATATTTACATAACCATTTGTTTGAAAAGGAGGTAGACAGAAGAATAAACTTATTTTGTCTTGCCCCTTCCATTTGTTTGTATCTTGCTCTACAGATCATTCAGCAACACTTTATTTGAGTATTACTGATTAAACTTTAAAAAGGATGTAGCTTTATGTTATTAAAGTTAAAGTTTAATCAGTAACACTTTTATAACACATTTATGTCAGATCATGATTTCTTGGTTAATGTCAAGTTGTCATAACAAAGACATTTTGAATAATGTCAACTTTGTATTAAAAGTGTCATGATTTACTGAATGACACTTTATGACAACAGTCATAAATATTCATGAAGACTTACTCATGTTCATGACAGGTGTTATGTCATGTTTATGACAGTGTCATGACAGTCTTATTCACAACCCGTCAAAGTGTTACCGATCATTCTTTACAGAAAAATGATGAAAGAAGAACAACACTGGTTTCTTTCACAAGAAGAGACATAAATTACTTGAAATACACTAAACCATTAAAGAACATGCATACCCACATGGTCCATGGGCAGAAACAGTTGCAAAAGGCTGTCAGCTGGTATCTTAAATTGTTTAAACATTATTTGAAAAGGCACTAATATATTTATTTGTCTGTGATACATGGTATGTGGTGTTTAAAATGCATTGTATTTAGCAGATGACTCATCATTGTGGAAAAGAAGGTAAACAGTAACAATGCCAATATAATTTTAATACAACAATAAAAAATAAATAGTTGTGTGGGGTGTCCGCTGTATCAAACTGAATTTAGTAGTTACTGAAAACAGTGATGTATTATGATGTGCCTTTTCGAGTCTGTTGTTTTGCATTCTATAGTGTCATCTTGTGTGTTGTTCAACCGAGCTTTCACCTGGAGGAAAGCAACAGTACAATAAATGTATGTGGATTATTTATTGTTCCCAAAACCACAGTTAAATCCAAAAATGTACATTGCAACTTGGCTGCGGTGAACTTTGTGATATCTGCCAGCTCATGTCACAAGGAGACATCCTGCAGGAGAATAATACAGCAAAAGCACTAAAAATGTTTTGAAGTGTAGCGACTAGTCCATGGTGACTTGTTTAGCTTCTGCTGTGGTGCAGTACAAACATTTTTCCCACTCCTCCATCTTATTTGGTGTAGGCTGTGGTTGTTTGGAAAGCATTGCACAGACAACGATTGTTGGCAAAAGTCTGTGCTGAGGCAAACAGGAAAGATGTTTGAGCGTCACCCTAGATGCAGTGGAAGATGTTTCTGAGAACTTATTTTTTTTGTCCCAAACCTCTTTGCTTGTATCTCTTGGTGAGAAGGAAATATTTCACAGTTTTTTTTAATCAAAGCTACCGTTTTCATTTTAGTATTTCGTTTTAGTATTTTATTTTTCTACAACTGATAAGCAGTGCTTCACGTGCACCAAAGGAGGGGAATTTCACGTAGGCAGCTCATCATAGTGCTTGTTTTCTTTATTATCAGCAAAGTGGAACTTCACAATGTTTTTGTTTTTTTACTTTACTCAGTTATCATACCCTGTGATGTGCCCACCTCTCACTCACCAACTGTTGGAGATTGCCTTGAAATGTAGAAAATAAGTGGGCAGATTAGTTTAAAAGATCTGGAATAAATTATACCTCATCTCTTGTGTTCTCCAGCCATCAAATTCTACCAATTTTTTTTCTCGTGCACTGTGTTTGTACAAGTGTAATATGTCACTGTGCACTGGTGCATTCAGTGACCCTTTTTAGTAGCACCATACTTTGACAATGTTGCTGCAGAGCTGTATTTGAAAATTAAACATAATTTTGAGCATTCAGATGCCCCTTTGCTGAACCTAAACAAAAACAAAACGTGTTTGTAAATATATATTTACATCTATTGGCTCCAAGTGAACTATTGCAAACTAATATAGAGAAGCAGGTTGACATGCTGTAGGTACTTTAATAAGGAATCGTAATTGTTTATACCATTAAGGTAGCAGTTCTTTTGCAGTGTTGGACTGAAGAAAGCCTTCATCACCCAATGTACCATTACTGTGAGAGGGCATGAAAGGTAAAGTTCATTTTACTAACCTTGTGATGTTGTTGTGCAGACCATAAATTTGGCGACAGGGAGAGAAATAACATACAGCAGAGGTGACATGCACCCTAGCTGTTTTGCTTTTACTACCCTGGTTTACTAGCCCATTTGGTGATAATAAGTGTAGGACCTTGAATGTAGAAGTTTCATATGTCACTGGCATTGGAAGTTATGCTGCCTTAAGTAAATAGTGCTCCAACACGGACTTTCTCTGAATTTGACACTTTGGCATACACAATTTTATCACCACATGTCATGCATTTTTGACAGCATTAAAAAATAGAGCATAAACACTGCAACTCTGAGACCCTGCATAATCATACATAAAATTTAATAAGTGTCAAGCATATCTATTAGCAGTGACCCAATTAGTATTACTTTATCTTGTGCTAAAGTATGTGGATGCTCTGTCTGTACTGATGAAGATTTTAGTATCCCTACATGCTAAATTTAGAAGCACATGACATGTTTGTTTTGGACCGGTAGCACAGAAAGGATGACGAAACCACACTTATTGGTTGTCATAGGAAAATAACATTTACTGTATTGTTGGAGGGCTGAATAGCGCAGATGTTAGCACTGTTGCCTTGCAGCAAGAAGGTATGGATTCCTGGGTTTGAATCCTGGCCTAGGCTTTGTCTGCAAGGAGTTTGCATATTTGCCCCTTGGATGTGTGGATTTTTTCCAGGAAACTGGAATCCCAGAATCCAAAAACATGTCTGTAATTGCATGTGTGCGTTCGTGTGTAGGGGTGTGCATGTTTATTTTTCCTCTGTGTGTCTATGGGATGAACTAGTGCCCTGTTCAGGCTATACTCTCCCTCTCTCCCCAATAACTGCTGGAGATAGGCACCAACCTCTCCTGTGACCTTGAAAGAATAAGCAGTAAAGACATGTTATGGATGCATTATCTCATATTTTTAATCAAAGATCATCTTGATTGTTAATAAATTAGATGAACCGTCACACTGCATTCAAACTGCACTCAGCTATTCAGCCAATAGGCTGTGGCGTTGTACAATAATCTAAAATGTCTCTCATGTCAAATATACAATATTAATGCTAAAACATTTAAATAGGGTTTACAGAAAAGACAATTGCGCTACCATGTAATTTATCATGTGCTTTGAAGACATGCACTCCTATTTATCTCATTTACGTATCATGTTGTAATAATAGTTAAAGACTGGGCAAAGCAAGTGACAGTTTTTGAGAAACATTGCCAGTAAACACGTAAGTAATAATACTAGGTATTTTCCCATAGACAGTGTTTCACTTTTAATGCTGAAAATGTGTGTTTCCAAGAGACCACATTTGTTTGAACATTTAAATTGCAAATTGATCCAAGAATAGTACTTAGTGAGGTCTAATCCAGTAATATTTATCAGTGATTATGGGAATTATGTAAATGACTTCTTTCTCAACATGCTTAATATTTTCTGTTTTTCTTACCTATACCTCCTCTGTTGTTTTTTTAAAATTTGCCTGATCCTTATATTTTTCTAAACAGCCCTTCAGTCTGAAACTCAAGCTTTGTCTTCATTTTCTATTTTGACTCCCTTCTGCCCTTCATGTCCTCTCATGAGAAGCTGCTGCCTGGCCTCAAAGGGAGCACTAGAAAGGATCCATCAGCCAGACTGCTATTCTCAGGAGAATGCATCCAGCATGTTGCTCTGTTCTGCTCCGCTCACTATTATATCTATCTAACACCAGATCGCCTTTACTGTAGATCACAGGCTGCTTTTTTCTTTCTTTCTTTTCCTTTTTTTTTTTTTTGCAGAGCTGTATAGAGTTGTAATTCTATGCCTTGTTGGACACTGCTCACACATTTTCTCCAAGCTGTTTGTGATATCTGTGCTGCTGGGGTGAACCAGATCTATTTGCAGGGCATGGCTATAATAGGGTGTATCATCATATGCCATGGTGTGCATAATAATGGATTGGCCTCATATGTGTTTAGGTTGTATTGAGAAGAATCAAAGGGTCACTAGGAATACCTACTGCAGATTTAAGGCATGAAACATTAATCTGCCAGACGTATCTGGAGGGTTTTTGAGCACCAGCTGGAGACATTGGTACGGTACTTTTAAGCCTCAGTGCTGGACTAAAACAAAGCCGTATTTATCCCCAATAACAACATCTGGGCATGCTTAACAGCATGGATAAATAAACAAGCCCTATGGACGCTAAATCCCCCCACACTCAATCACTCTCACACACCCCCTCTTCCCATTCCCTCTTGACTTTCTGAAGGCTGTTGTTGGTGTGGGGCTGGCACATCAGTGTTGATAGTGTGCATCCAATTAATTAGCCAAACGTTATCTCATTAGTAATAGCCAGAAGAGTAAAGCAAGTACACTCCCTTACAGTTGCAAACATCCTCTGGTCAGCATTGAGCTTCCTTTCCTCCTCCTCGGTAACCTCTGTGATCTGTTGATGCTGAGTGGGAGGACAAAAAGAAAGGTTTGTTAATGCTGCTTGGTCAAAGTGTCCATCATTAGGCAGCTATTCCTCATGGCTCACATTTATTCCACAGCTCCTGCAGAATTAAGACTAGACAGCCTCCAGCATATCCTAATAGCACTGCATCACGAGACAGTCTAATGGTTTCTCTGTCTTTAAGGTATCTGTCTTTGTGGACCTCTGCATAATTTGCACAACGCTGTAAGCAAAAGTCAGCACCATCTGACACACAATTGAATCCCTTGCATTCCTCAACACCTGTGCCTCAATGTTATTTAAAGCACTCAGGGGCTCTGCACCAAACACCAGCCACCGGCTATTTGCTTGTGCGTGTCAAGCGTGCGCGTGTGTGCACAAGTGTTCGGGGAGGAACTTGCTTTCTGAGCTATTAGCAACAGGCTATGCACAGACAAACAGCACTAAACAATTCGTAAACCATTTTGTCTGGACATTGGCAAAAGGAAGTGATATGTCTTTAGTGAAGACCCGCTGTAAAACATTGTTACTTATTGTTTTATTTTGCACATGATAACAAATAGCATTATTTTAATTCAGTGTTGGTATTTGGAGCTCTATTAATGACAGAGATAAAAAAATAAATAAAATAAACAGTGCTTGTTTTTGGGTTTTTTTTCTCTTCCCAAAAATAAATTTATGCTCAAACGCACTGCAAGGACTTTAGGAAATGTGTTGCAAATGTATTGTCCTTTTCAGCAAATCAAAGATACATAAATTCTGTTAGTTTTTGTCATTTGAGAAAAACAGTATTTACATTTTATGAATATTCACTGCAGTGTGCTGGTGCTATTAGGCAGTGGAATAAAATCTAAATCATTCAAGGGTAAAAACATGACGGAGTTATAAACTACATCTCAGCCCAACACTCCTAGGAATAGTAGTAAATGGCATAATGGAGTAACATTGTTTGATGTGCTGAAGCCAGAGTGTTAGAAAGAGCAGGAGTTTCTTACAGAGACAGAGGCCCAATTTCAAGGTCCCGAACTGGGAAGTCGAATTTCTACTTGATGCATCCATTTTTATAATGGAAGATGACACAGTTGCTTGATTGTGCTATAAAATGACACTGTGCCTGGAAAATAATTAATACCACACCTTTAAAAGCTGAAAAATAATTTCCACAAACAGAGAATTGGCATTTGATTGTAATTTGTGTTTTAAAATTCCAAATCTAAGTATTTCATTAATAATTGAATTGACCAACAAACCTTGATATTGATATGTCTATTTTCTTTGTGTTTACGTACATCTATCCATCCATCCATCCATCCATCTTCTTCCGCTTATCCGAGGTCGGGTCGCGGGGGTAGCAGCTTCAGAAGGGAGGCCCAGACTTCCCTCTCCCCAGCCACTTCTTCCAGCTCCTCCGGGGGAATCCCGAGGCGTTCCCAGGCCAGCCGAGAGACATAGTCCCTCCAGCGTGTCCTGGGTCTTCCCCGGGGCCTCCTCCCGGTGGGACGTGCCCGGAACACCTCACCAGGGAGGCGTCCAGGAGGCATCCTGACCAGATGCCCAAGCCACCTCAACTGGCTCCTCTCGATGTGAAGGAGCAGCGGCTCTACTCTGAGTCCCTCCCGGATGACTGAGCTTCTCACCCTATCTCTAAGGGAGAGCCCAGCCACCCTACGGAGAAAACCCATTTCGGCCGCTTGTATCCGCGATCTCGTTCTTTCGGTCATGACCCAAAGCTCATGACCATAGATGAGGGTGGGAACGTAGATCGACCGGTAAATCAAGAGCTTCGCTTTTTGGCTCAGCTCTCTCTTCACCACGACGGACCGGTACAGCGCCCGCTTGACAGCAGACGCTGCGCCAATCCGCCTGTCGATCTCCCGCTCCCTTCTTCCCCCATTCGTGAACAAGATCCCGAGATACTTAAACTCCTCCACTTGGGGCAGGACACCCCCCCTGACCCGGAGAAGGCACTCTACCCTTTTCCGGCTCAAGACCATGGCCTCGGATTTGGAGGCACTGATCCCCATCCCGGCCGCTTCACACTCGGCTGCGAACCGATCCAGCGAGAGCTGCAGATCACGATCTGATGAAGCCAAAAGGACCACATCGTCTGCGAAAAGCAGAGATGAGATCCTGAGGCCACCAAATCGGATCCCCTCAACACCTTGGCTGCGCCTAGAAATTCTGTCCATGAAAGTGATGAACAGAATCGGTGACAAAGGGCAGCCCTGGCGGAGTCCAACTCTCACCGGAAACGAGCCCGACTTACTGCCGGCAATGCGGACCAGACTCTGACACCGGTCATACAGGGACCTGACAGCCCGTATCAAAGGGCCCGGTACCCCATACTCCCGGAGAACCCCCCACAGGGCTCCCCGAGGGACACGGTCGAACGCCTTCTCCAAGTCCACAAAACACATGTAGACTGGTTGGGCGAACTCCCATGCACCCTCCAGGACCCTGCTGAGGGTGTAGAGCTGGTCCAGTGTTCCACGACCAGGACGAAAACCACACTGCTCTTCCTGAATCCGAGGTTCGACTATCCGACGGACCCTCCTCTCCAGGACCCCTGAATAGACCTTGCCAGGGAGGCTTAAGAGTGTGACCCCTCTATAATTGGAGCACACCCTCCGGTCCCCCTTTTTGAACAGGGGGACCACCACCCCAGTCTGCCAATCCAGGGGAACTGCCCCCGATGTCCATGCGATATTGCAGAGTCGCGTCAACCAACACAACCCTACAACATCCAGAGCCTTAAGGAACTCCGGGCGGATCTCATCCACCCCCGGGGCCTTGCCACCGAGGAGCTTTTTAACCACCTCGGCGACCTCGCCCCCAGAGATTGGAGAGCCCAACCCAGAGTCCCCAGGCTCCGCTTCCTCAGTGGAAGGCATGTTGGTGGGATTGAGGAGGTCTTCGAAGTACTCTGCCCACCGGCCCACAACGTCCCGAGTAGAGGTCAGCAGCACACCATCCCCACTATAAACAGTGTTGGTGCTGCACCGCTTCCCCCCCCTGAGACGCCGGATGGTGGACCAGAATCGCCTCGAAGCCGTGCGGAAGTCTTTCTCCATGGCCTCTCCAAACTCCTCCCACACCCGAGTTTTTGCCTCAGCAACCGCCCGAGCCGCATGCCGCTTCGCCCGCCGGTACCCATCAGCTGCTTCCGGAGTCCCACAGGCCAAAAAGGCTCGATAGGACTCCTTCTTCAGCCTGACGGCATCCCTCACCGAAGGTGTCCACCAACGGGTTCGAGGGTTGCCGCCGCGACAGGCACCGACAACCTTGCGGCCACAGCTCCGATCGGCCGCCTCGACAATGGAGGCACGGAACACGGTCCACTCAGACTCCATGTCCCCCACCTCCCCCGGGACGTGTTCGAAGTTTTGCCGGAGATGGGAGTTAAAGCTCCGTCTCACAGGGGATTCCGCCAGACGTTCCCAGCAGACCCTCACAACACGTTTGGGCCTGCCAGGTCTGACCGGCTTTCGCCCCCGCCACCGGAGCCAACTCACCACCAGGTAGTGGTCAGTGGACAGCTCCGCACCTCTCTTCACCCGAGTGTCCAAGACATACGGCCGCAGATCCGATGAAACCATGACAAAGTCGATCATCGAACTGCGGCCTAGGGTGTCCTGGTGCCAAGTGCACATATGGACACCCTTATGCTTGAACATGGTGTTCGTTATGGACAATCCATGGCGAGCACAGAAGTCCAGCAACAGAACACCGCTCGAGTTCAGGTCGGGTGGGCCGTTCCTCCCAACCACGCCCCTCCAGGTCTCACTGTCGTTGCCCACGTGAGCGTTGAAGTCCCCCAGCAGAACAAGGGAGTCCCCAGGAGGAGCACTCTCCAGTACCCCCTCTAAGGACTCCAAAAAGGGTGGGTAATCTGAACTGTCGTTCGGCCCGTAAGCACAAACGACAGTCAGAACCCGTCCCCCCACCCGTAGGCGGAGGGATGCTACCCTCTCGTTCACCGGGGTAAACCCCAACGTACAGGCGCCGAGATGGGGAGCAACAAGTATGCCCACTCCTGCCCGACGTCTCTCTCCCTGGGCAACTCCAGAGTGGAAGTATGTCCAGCCCCTCTCAAGGAGACTGGTTCCAGAACCAGAGCCATGCGTCGAGGTGAGACCGACTATTTCTAGCCGGAACCTCTCGACCTCACGCACTAGCTCCGGCTCCTTCCCCACCAGAGAGGTGACATTCCACGTCCCAAGAGCCAGTTTCTGCAACCGAGGATCGGACCGCCAGGGTCCCCTCCCTTGGCCGCCACCCATCACACAGTGCACCCGACCCCTTTGGCCCCTCCCACGGGTGGTGGGCCCATGGGAGGGGGGGCCCATGTTTCCTCTTCGGGCTGAGCCCGGCCGGGCTCCATGGGTAAAAGCCCGGCCACCAGACGCTCGCCATCGTGCCCCCCCTCCAGGCCTGGCTCCAGAGTGGGGCCCCGGTGACCCGCGTCCGGGCGAGGGAACACCAAGTCCAAGGTTTTCCTTCATCATTGGGGTCTTCGGGCTGCACTTTGTCTGGTCCCTCACCTAGGACCTGTCTGCCTTGGGTGACCCTACCAGGGGCATGAAGCCCCAGACAGCATAGCTCCTAGGATCATTGGGGCACTCAAACCCCTCCACCACGATAAGGTGGCAGCCCATGGAGGAGTACGTACATCTAATAAAAACAAAAAAGAAAACATCAACTGTTGTAACTAATAGGACCTTGTTTGGAAGAGCTGGTCTTTCGAGTGTGGAGCAGCTGCATAAATGTGAAGTAGGACCCATGAACACTGAACTTTTTATCATATCTGACCTTCAAGGGACTGTAGATTTTCTTGAAAGGGAGAAAATAATCAGGTGAAATTAAAACTTTTTAAATATATTGCTTTATTAAAACAGTGTGACACTGACACATTACATGTTGGTTTAAATTACACGGTCCATTTTGCATGTTTATTACTGTCCTAATACAACACTTTGGTGACAAAAAATCTAATTATCATTCTGCAGTCTGTTGTCTTTAGGCTTCCATGCATGTTCGATGCTCTTGCTTTGACAGTACCAAAAGTTATGCTGTTCATGTGTACATTGTGAAACACGTCAGTTAACTGCCTCAAGTGGTCTTTTAATCAAATTTTATCTGTAAATTTTCTTAATGAGAAGGTGTGTGCTGATTGCAAGAGAAAGTGGCTGATTCAAATTATTCTCAGCTGCCCACTGGGGCACTGATTGTCTATATGCAAATGGTCATGTTTATCACACCAGGGAAACAGGAAAGCACAATGTGTCCATAACAATCCCCAAGTTGCTTTGAAGGAGCAAAGTGAAATACAGACGTCACAGTTTTGACAATGAATACACCAAATACTGATGCTGCATGCAGATATATATACTCTGATGCATGAACTATTCATGCTCCATTCTTTTACAAGAATTGTGAGTTTGAGGAAATGCCATCAGTGACATCATGATGCTATGATGCTTTCAGTGTAGCCATTTATCTACCAATACAAAATAGCTAAATGTCACATAAATGGCAGGTCAGTAAGTAGTTTCTGTGCTTTTCACTACACACCCTGAACATGATCACAGTCACTCCTTTTTAAAAAAATCTCCATTCTACAACAGCCCCTGAGAACTCTGCTGAACAATCTTTATCCTCTTTTGAAGAATGAATCCTGTCTCCACTTGGAAACAGTGCATCACTACTCCTTGCAGTTCTTCATGCAAATATATGCACTTAATTCCATGTTTTAATTCTGAGTGTTCATCATTTAAGCTCTAAAATGACTGATGTTCTCTTGCTTTTGTCAGGCCAAGCTCCAGCATTTAAGCAGGACACTTCAGTGGAGAATATTTTATTAATCATAGCTGAAAAGCTACCTGAGAAACAGCTGAGCATGCAACAACCGTGTTCTTTAGCAATAACTGGTAATGAGTTTCACATTTTTCTTTGCAAGTTTGATTTAATTCAGTCTCACTGGAAAGTTTTCCAGGATGAACTCCCTGTTTACGGTTGCACCACAGAGTCTGTTTGACTTAAGCCCAGATGTTGACTAGACCCGACTCCAAGCTTTATTTTATTTTATTTTATTTTATTGCTGTTTTTGAAACATCCAGTTGTAAACAAGTTGCTGTGCTTGGGATCTGAATTTGTGGTTCTATCAATTATAGAAATTCATCCAACCAAAGCAACTTTCATGCAGTCACCACCATGTTTGACTCTATGTTATTGTTCTTATCATTTTCAGACAGAGAGTGAGCTGTGTTTTCGTCCAACTTTCATATTTTCTCCATCTTTTTAACTTATTTAATAAAAATACTGTTGTATAAGATGATTTATTAGGTACAATAAAATATCCTAATGCACTTAGTAGGGTTATTCAAACTGTATTTTGGCCTTTTGTTTTTCAGATGGTCCCCTGGGACCACGAGGGCTTGTGGAAGCTACAGAGATGTGCACACAGGAGTGCCTTGTCCTTGGACATTCAGACAACTGTTGGATGCCTCCCACGTTAGGATCGTACCAGCATCCTAAGTCGCCCGTGTCTAGCTTTAGTTCTCAGCGGGAGTGGGGTCAGAAGGACAAACTCCTTAATGGACACACTCTGTCCAGAACCTGGAAAAACGAAAGTGGACGGTCAGAGCATTTTGTCGACAGGAAGCAGTTTGGGAGTGAGGAGGGACACTTCACCAGCAGCAGCATGGCTGATATTCCTCTGGTGAGTCTGAAGTCTTGCCAGTCAGCATCCTGCCCAGACAGTCCAAAGGACCAACAGCTATAAAACTGACTCTTCTTTGCTGCAAGAAATCTGGACAGAGTAAACCGGTGAGGCATCTCACCTGGGCTCACCCTGTGTTTCATTGGTTTATTTCTTGTCTCCTTTCTTCAACTTAAGTTAATGCTTCTGCAGTCTAAAAGCCACATGTACTGTGTAGGCCTCAAAATAGTGCTGATGCTTAGTTCTCCACAGTGAAATGTTTCTGCAGCTCTACTCGTTTTTTTTTTTTTTCTTTAAATAATACAATCCTCAATGAAAAACTTTTTCTTTCCACTTCTTTTGAGGAAATGTGGAAGAAGGACCTGCATAAAACTGAAAAAGAGGAGAAAAGATGGCTGTCAGACAAATATATACAAATCGTTGTGGTGTGATTGTTATTGAGCTGTTTGGGACTATATTAATCAACACAATCAAAGAAAATTTTGATTATATTTCAAAAAAGTGTTGGTCCTATAACACTTGTTTGTGGACACTTGTTTATTCTGTCACTGTCTCTGTGTTTGTAAATAATACTTATTAACCACAATCATGTATCTGTAATATTCACAGTGGGTAGGACAGTTCTTGGCTTTTGTTATTATAATGGCTTCTCATCAGAATTGGGGAAATTCAGCCGGGCAGAGATCTCCAGCAGAAAGTGACATTTCCAACAAGAATTGTTTTATTATTATTATTTCTGGATTTTTACTGAAAGAAAATCTTGCCACATAATTTACTGTTACCTGTATCCCATATAAATTTTATTCAAGTGCTGCAAAATCTCAAAGGCAAATCAGTTTTTTTTTCTTGTTAGAAAAACAAAACAAAAAAATGCTTTATGAAGGATGTCAGTGCTCAACATGTGCATTATAAAACTGAAAAGCTCTAAAAGCACTCTGATTTTAAAAGTGTTTAGTACAATTAAATAGCAATATATTTGTAAATGGCTAAATGTTTTATCTAAGGTTGATCTTACTGTATAGATTTTCTTCAATTTGTGATTTAACTGAGGGCAATTTCTCAGTAGTACCTGCAACTTATTGACCTATGTATGTAAATATACATATATATATACTGTATATATATGTACTATTTCCACAGACTATTATTTTCCATACATAAGAAAACACAGGTAAAGATAACACTTAAATCACCGTGCCTTCATGAAACACTGAATTGTGCTTATTCAAATGACAAGAACATGTTGGCTGCCGAAAATATCCGGTCTGATAATCAAATGCCTTATGCATTGAGTGTTTGCCAGATTCAAAGACATAAAGTCAGAATAAAAAAAGGCATGGACAGACTCTGTGTCAGCCAAGATTACTTGTCATTTCACCATCTGAAAGAGTTGGTTTTCACAGCATGGACGGCAAATACACAAAGGAAAAGCATGCTAAATGATATACCTTATTTAATTAAATTTGTCATTTTTGTCTTTGCTTTTTTCTTTTTCTTTTTGAGATTGGGTGGGGGGTAGAGTTGAGTGGTGCATTAAGAGTAGTTCCGTTTGTAAAGCACTTTCACATTAATGTCACAGTATAAAGATGTTAAGTGGGATGGAGTGATTTGCTTATCGCAGTATGTTTATTAGTTGTGAGGGTGTTTGACATCACCAATACTGAAACAGTTAATCCTTGTTACTCTACAGGTATACAGCTACTGCAATAAATGTTTTAATTATGTGTATGCTTTTTTTGCGTACAAGATGGCTACATCAGGAAGTCTGTGTCCTTTTTGTGAATAAATACCCCCGTGAACGTTTGTTAATTTAAATTCAAAGCACTGTTTAGATATTGCATGAGTTTGCCCCTAATTAGAGTGATTTTCTTTCTCTAAAAATGGAAAATCACTCCCATTATCTGTTTTTACAATACTTAACACGTATTTTGGATGACGCATTTACTTGTGAACAAAGCAGAACCAGATTTGTTGAAACATCCTCCAAGAGAGTGTGTCCTGATGAACAGTTTCTCTTGCAACTGTTCTATTTTGCATTTTCTGTCCTTAGAGAAAATAAAAGCTTCTTAAAAATATTACTTTCAGGGTCGCTGTGGCATAAACAGACAGCCAAAACAAATCCCAAGGGATATGATTCAAGGAAAGTTCCCTGACAAGGTTACCATAAAAATAAAAACTTTAGCCATCTATAAAGTATTTTGTCATTATAGTCTTTGCTGCATATTTAAACTAAGTGAAATTATTGTGTTATTCTAACCAATTCCTCAGATTTTCTTCAAACATTTGTAATAATAGTAATAATGAGAGGCAAAGAAGATAAGACATATTTGTGACATTATCTTGCAATAAAAAGTTCAATCTCTTCACCTCAAGATAAGAATGTTTTTGCCAAAATAGCATTTAATATATAGTCACTTTTATTAAATCAGAATATTATTGAAAAATAAATTTATTTCAGTAACTCAATTCCCCAGGTGACACATATTAAGCAGCTTGGTCACGCACAGACAGATGTTTTTAAGCTTTTATATCAGTTCATTTTGATAATTTTCATTTAGAGCTAACTAAAACCGAACATTTAAAAATGCAACATTACATCATAAACCTTTTAACACAGAAATTTGGACTTTTCGTTGACATTCCTAGTTGGGATTTCTTCAGCAATGGCTTTCAGCAATTAGCTTGTATTAACATTAGTAATAAATAAATACAAACAATTAAATAAATCAGCCACTATTTGCTATTTACAATGGAAAGAACCATGAGTTTACAATTATTTTCCCTTTTTTGTATTGTAGTCTCTCAGTTTCTGAAACTCAGTGGATTGGTCACATAGAAAGTTTATGACAAATAACAAGGTCAAAGAAGTCACCTAAATCGAAAAAATTGAGCTCATGTGCCTTTTCCCAGTGTTTCAATGCTGACCGTAGAAATACGCCATTTGGTCAGAAACAATCAGAGTCATGAGGAGTTTTTGCACTGCCAATCATCCTTGTGTAAACGCTGTTCACACTCTTCCTCCTTGCTCTCTTCTATGCTACAGCGTCTTCCCAACAGCACAGAGCCTGTTGTGAATGCTCAAGCTAGTAAGCATGGTCACCGATAAACAGTTCTCCAGTAAAGGCAAGTTGTTCCTCTGCCAGTAGCACAATAAGCAAAGAGTACACGATCATGATTGACGGCAGTAAGACCCTCCTATTGACTCTGATTGGTTGTTTTTAACAAGGAGTGCTGCCTAACTGGGAGAACGTCGAGAAGTTAGATTTTTTTCACAGATTATCTGTTTCGTATTACACTGTCACAACATAGTGAAATTTTAATAAATATAAAAAGAACCCCATATTTATTTTTTTTTATAAAAGATACATAGTGCAGTTTTAATGCAAATGCTGTCCAATAAAACCACAAAGTTGAAAATACATGTTAGTCTTTACATTGATATGATAATTAAAAACAAATAAATGGTTTGACCTGACTTTTTTTTTAAAAATACATTAATATGTCAACAGATATTGAAGTGATTAATTAAACTGTGGCTCTATGATGGGCTGTACCGAACCTGGAGACAGGACCCTGAACTGGACTGTGTAGACATAATCGATGGATAGATGGTAGGATAGTGACTCAGTTCAAGACTTATTAAAAGTGTCATAAACAAACAAATAAGAAAATAACAGTGACAGGAAACAGGAAGCAATCTCATTTGACTTTCATATCTCTAGTGATGCAGAAAGTTTGATTTATTTAATACTGAGTCAATAACAAGCAATCAACGGCCATCGAACCATTCGGAAGCAGATTATTCCTGATTGATCTACTGATTGAAAGATGAACTCCCAAGAGCTCTTAAATAAGTAATTATGTTTGGGGGGTTCAAACACCTCCATAGACCGTTCCCATACAAATTAAAGTGTTTTGCTTAAAGTGCATCACATGGTATCAAATACCACACTATATGTGGTATCTCCCAAGACAGTTGCTTTCTTTTCTTAGTCCTTTAGGTTTCTCTTTCTCACTGCAACCTCATTTCATATTTTTATCAGAAGTTGCCCAGCGGACTAGCTTAAATTCTGACTTGCCATGCTAGCTATCGACTTGTGCAAGAATAGTTTCTGAGGAGCTTCAAAGCTAATTGCCTTGGAAGTGAGAGAGGAAGTAAATTAGTGTCACGCCACAACCAAGAAAAAAAAAAATCCCAATCGCATTTGCTTCTTCTACGGCTTTGTGAATATTTTTCAGGCAGGCAAACTGGAGTGGAACAGAGCAAACGTTCAGCAGAAATCAGTCACAAGGACTGCATGTGCATCAGACGGGAGTAAAAAAACTCCCAACAAAACTCAGTAGACAAAAAATAGCACCATCTACATATTTTAAAAATAAAGTTTTCAGATAATAATAGCAAAAATGAGTATTAACCAATAGCATATATGAGTTCATCTACTAAATGTGTAACTTTACCTGGGATCTCAACCAAACCGAGCCATCCTACAGCTTGTGAGCTTTAATGGTGTGAGCTGGAAGGGATTTAGATTTAGCTCTGAAGTAAGAGGCCTCAGTGAGAGGCCAAGATCTAAAACCAGAACGAGAGCAGAAATGAGAGAACAGAGGTTTTTAACAGATTGTACTCGCGTAATGGCAAGAGTTGAACAGCCCTGAAGCTGTACAACCCAGGCTGTTTAACTTTACTTAACCCTTCTCTAAAAACTAAATGTACACAATATCGCCCTGAAACAAAGGAGTCTGAAGTTTTTCAAATGAAGTGAAATAAAAAAACAACCCAACTTGTACAAAAAAATAAGACAAATAATTATTTTTAAAAGAAATGGCATTCTCTACATGCATTACGGTGTGCAATTTTTAGAATGATTCACAGCTCTGTTAGGGCAACCTTTAGTAAGATCTGCAAATAGCTGAGGCTTATGGATCTTGTTCAAAACTCCAACCTTAGAGTATCCATTTAAATAAACAGCAGGACAATATATTATATTTATAAACTCAGAGAAGGAGGTGGCCTGCTAAATGAAACATGAAGGTCAGTGGAGAGGATGATGAGGGAACATGAACTGTCATGCCGAAGCTACCGCAATAACTATGACAGATTAAAGAGAAATTGTAGCTTGGCCAGCTACTATAACTCTGACCTCGTACCACAAATCTGAGTCATTTGAGTTATTGCATTCATAGAGGTCACAGTGAAAAATGGGTCAAAGCTGAATACAGAGGTTTTCTTTAAAAGCCTTAAATGCTCAACTTTTAGATCAGGAAATGATGCAAACAGGATTACACAGGGAGATGCCTGGAACTCTCTGGCCTGTTATTAAATTGAATGGCAAATTGAGAGGAACATTTTGTATTCCAGTGCAACACCTCACTGGTGTAAATCTGAAACACTGCTCAAAGCAGGCAAAGTAACAGATTTTTTTCAAAGCACAAAGCAAGATTTTTTTTTTTTTACTTGATTACACTTTCTTGATGCCAAAAAGGTACAAAATTAATTACTTTATAATTCAGATTTTTAGAAAACCTTTTTGCAACAACTATATCTGCTAGGATTATTATATTTATACCTACCACAAGTGAAAATAAAATATTTAACTTGACACCTGGTAAAGCCACTGATATAAAGCCCTGATAGTTTCATCAAGAGTTAACACCTTAGTGAGGATCAATGAGCACAGTGCTTGTGAAACAGCAATTCCCTGGACCAGAAGGCCATTTAGAGAACGATCTGATGGCTCCAGTCCATCTTGGTCCTTCTCAAAATTTGATCCACATGGACACAGCAGACACATCTGTATGGATTGCTCCCGCAAGCCAATCAAGGAACAAACACTCTGCCAATATTCCCTCCAGATGAGGCCTCGGCTCTCAACAGAGGGCTGAGATGAAAGACAGAAAGCAGAGCGCGATTGTTGATTAACCTCTGCAGTCTGCAGTAAATCTGTACACACAGGAGAAACCCAGGTGCTGGCATTGGACCCATCCATGTCCACCACGGCAATCTGAAAGGGATTCTTGTCAAGAGCAACTGTCTTTAAACACAGTGTGTTGGAATAGGTTGTAGAGCAGTTTGCTTCTCCCCTGTTATTGCCTTCTCTGTGGGACCTTGTAATGACTAAGACCTCACTCCCAGAGTGCTACTTCAATGCAGTGTAAAAAAAAAAAAAAACTTGTACTGGGGTTGATATTTCTCTTTTCTTTTCTCTTTTTTTAAAGGCAAACAACATATGTTTTTCTTCTTTACACTTGAAAATATACAGACTCATTCAATAACTTTGAACCTTATTGAAAAGTTAATCTATTTCAATAATTCCATTGACCATGTAGCATTTATATTTATTAATTACACAGATTGATTTCCAAGCCTTTATTTCTGTTAATGATGACGATTCTCTGCTTGCAGCTAATTAAAACATGACATTTAAGATTAGAATATTACATCAAACCGATGGAAGAAAGAGTATTACTTACGTACAGGGTGTTATTTTTAAAATTATGATGAGCACACTTAATGGCAATACATATTGTAATTTATTGAATATCATGTAATCAATCCATCAGGTTTATTCATATAGCACATTTCAGCAGCAAGGTGGTTCAAGGTGCTTTACATAAAAATAAATAAATTAACAAAATTACAAAGTTATAAAGAAAACACAGTACAGTCAGCAATGTACCAACAGTACATTTTCATGAGTGTCATCACCAAAGTCATACATTAAATAAGTTGGTCAGTACAACTGCAAAACAGGTTTTAGGGAAATGGCTCATGAAAAACATTACATATTACATACAGAGCCAAAATAATCAATCAAGTGCTGTCATGCATATTTTCACTTCCTCTAGGCACATCAGAAAGAAGATTTTTTTTCTTAGCAATTTTCCATTTATTGTATTTCAGTCATATTATGGTGAAATGGAGGTTTTGCGTAAGAATTACCAACATCATCTATACATTTATTCATGATTCATGAGCTGTGTGTATTTAGGTTCTAAGTTGTTTGTATGGAGATAATTTTGGCATCATTATTCTGTCTCTACAATAGTTACTTCATTTGTATTGAGTTTCTTTGTTTTCGTCTTGAGTCCTGCTCTGTGCATTCAGGTTTTATCTCACGATGTTGGTATTAGTCCTTAGATTTTGGCTATGTAGGTTTTCTATGTGTTTTTATTCTGTTTCTCTGGTGCCCATTATTCATCCTTCCCTCAGTTGAGTCACCTGATTTTCATATTATTCATCATTTTATCTCAGCATATTTAAGCTCTGTGATTTTTTTTCCATCACCACTGGATTTTACTGTTGCTGTTTCTCCATTTCCTGTCTTCTCTCCTCATGTGTCTGTTGCAAGTTTTCACACTATTAATTTCTTTCGTTCTACATCCCATAATGCAGCTGCCAATTTATTTGACATTTGTGTCCTCAGCAAATGCCTTGCATGACAATTATGTTCATCGGCTTTACTTAATCTAGTTGAACTGATTTGACCAAGAAATAAATTCAGCAAAACTGTGGGGGCTCAAATTTTTTGGGGGAAAATCTGAGCTGCTGATGTTAGTTTTTCATGAAATACCCTAAAGAGAATAAACTGTAAACTCTAATGCCAGCAAGTTCGATGGTATGATGAAGAGATTTCTTAACTTTGTGGTGGAGGATGTTGAGGTCAGATAGTGGCAGAAGAAAATCTGTGCTTTAGTGATCAAGATCTCAACAAAATATCAGAAGGGGAAGAATATTTACCCTTTATAGAAGAGATGGACTAAACTAGGAGATCTGGACCAATATATTTAAGTAAGCAACACAATTACTTGCCAACAAGCTACACTCTGCTAAAACTGCTCCATGCTTTGATCCCCAAAATAATTTGATATCATTTTATCCCTAGTGATATGATCACTAGAGATATTGATACCATCAAGTGATCGTTAACTGGTAACATCAGTGAGGAACTGTCACTTTTTTCTGATATATAAAAGCAACTACAGTACAAACAATAGAATAATCTGATATCCAAATGGAAAGAAAGGAATAATTCATGAATAATTGTTATGCTTTTCTTATACTATGATAGTGTATTTACAGAAATATAGGAACTGTTTGAAAAAAACGTAACCATTAACTACGCTTGGTCGTAATGATTCATATTTCAATATGCATATTTCTCCTTTTTCTTTAAACTTACTAGTTTCATGAAAGATTACCCTTTTCATATATTATCTCCATAATTGAAACTCTTTTTTCTTTTTTTTTTTTTTTTACAACCTGCCGGCATTTGAAATGCCTCCTGTCAAGTCACCTTTTGGCCGAATTAAAAAGAATTAGGTGTAATTGGACTGGCTTTGGGGATGATTCAATTTTATTTAATCCAAGGACTTTTGAATACCTGAAAGACAGGACACAGATAAGTGAGATCCATTCAAATTTAAATGACAAGACTGTGCCTGAGCATTACCAGACATTAGAGCCTTCAGACATTTACTTGCTGGGGAATAAATTTTCAGGGATTTTTCCATGTGACAGTTTATTTAGAAAAGACATAATTTGAGATGAAAAGGTGCATGTTGAAAAGACAAGCACCGAACCATTGCACTTAAAAGTATACTGCATTTTAGGAAGGATGGATTTGCATCTAAATGAACAAGACATATTTTTCTCACTTACAGTTTTTGTTACAAATGAAATTCTTTGAAAAAATTAAACAAGCTCAATTAACAAGGAAACGTGTCATCATTGTTTGATGATGATATTGCAATCTATGCAAACATGATTCCACAGAATAATAATACTTTGTTAACAAAGCATCTGTTTTAACCCCTATATTAAAGAATAGAGTGAACCAATATAACTTACATTGAACAGCATACAGACATAACTGCATATTTTCTCAGTGACTGTTCAGATAGCCATAGCATCCCCAAACACATAACCAAAATGTGTTGACTAATTATCTGAGAGCTGTATAATTGTTTCTGTTCTCAATGTTTTACATGATGTCTTCAGAGAATAAGAAAATCAATACTATATCAGTTTTTTCTTTGCAATACTGCTTTACTTCAAATCATCTGAGCTTAATGGTCAGTTATAACTCTTGAAATTGAATCTTGTTCAAAGTTCAACTGAGCCATCTTTTAACTTTCATATTTTCATTTTCTTTATTAGCATAAAACTCACGAGTACTTACTCATCTTGCTTTTATAACTGGTTTTGCATTCAGTCTTAAAAACCATAATCTCTGAGGAGAACCAATGAGCGTGAGTCATGTTCTTTGCAGCATCAGCATCATCATCCTAATGATATGAGAGAACAGAAGGGGCTTTTTTCTGACCTTGTGCTTCGTTTGTAATCTCCTTTGTGGAAATTACACTCTGACTTTATGAATATATTGTAATTAGGCATATGTATTCTAATAGGCACTAAGATATAGTTTCTGTCTAATCTCTCATTTATATGCAAAGGAGCACCAGTTAAAGAGCTTAGACTTTCTTCCGTCTTACCGAGTCCCTTTTCCCCTAATCAAGTTACTTTTTATTTGGCTTTTCTTAGGCTGCCATCTCTTTTTTTTTCTTTTGAGTGAAAGAGGAATGTATTTTCATACAAGAAACCCAGGGGTATGATATCAGTTAATACTTCAAAATTTATTTAGCTATTTATTTATTTAGGATATTTGCAGTCTGTCACTGAACAGTGATTTTCTCAACAAAGGGTGCATGGCAAAAGTGACAAACAAATATTTTTTTGTGAAAAACATAATAAATTACCTGAGCTATTTGCTTGTTTTAACTCCTGTAGAGAAACACACAAGAGACTGCAAAAAAAATAATATGGTACTTGCCCTCCAGAAAATAATCCAAATAAAACATAGTGATTTCATAATTTCATCTTAAATGTAAAGATCCCAAATATACTGTGTGCCCCTGAATAGCATCATTCCAGCTGGCAATTTTCTTTGATCAGAGACTGTGGCAAGTCTAAAACAATTACATGTGTAACAAGCTCAGAATAATTGGGTTGTTGAGAAAAGATACAGTTTTCAAAATTTGCTTGGAGAGAATGTAATTAGTCACTTTAGAATAACTCCGCAGCAGTTTGCTTAATGAACCAGTGTTATGAAAAAGGAAAGGAAAATAGAGTTAAAAGCAGTTTACTTTAAGAAACAAAAAATTGTCAACATATTACCACAGGGAAAAGAAAGCCTACACTTTTAATTTCAGAGTTTTGTATCGTACACATAATAAAATCTGGCTCTCAACATGTTATAAAATAGTTTCAGTCAAATATTGAGTTCATGAAAGTATACAAAATACATCACTGATGGTGTTAACAGATCTATGAAGAAGACAAATTGTAAAAAATGAGTGAAAATTAATCTAGCTTCCTCCAAATTATTTATGAAGTAAAGTACACTCATTTGGCATTTTATGAGATACATATTTTCAACTTCGAACATGAATAGTGACTCAAGAGAATCATCTGGTGGCGACTCAATTCATATACTTCTAAAGGACAATTTGCCTCATTTCTTACTGGACATCATAGAAACATAAACGTTTGCTTCAAGAACAGTAACGTTTTCATGTTGTAACTTGACATATCTGTGTTTTCCCTCGGTGGCAGCTTCACACATTCCTATCAAAGCAACTTGAGGTCCATTACTACACCCAGCAGTGCTGCAAGCTGATCGGTTTTATGCCATGCCATATGGATGCAGTAATTTATGCAAAAAAAGGCCCAACCAAGTATTGAGTGCATAGAAATGAACATTCTTTTCAGAAGCTTTAAAGTTATGTTTAGAACATTCTATTTTATTTATATTATGTGACATTCTAATTCTCTGACATGCTGAATTTGGGGTTTTCATCATCTGAAAGCCATAATCATCAAAAGGTTAGACATTTTTTTAACTCTGTGTGAAATTAATATACAAATGATTTTCACTTTCTGAAATAAGAGACAAAGAATATTTTGGTTCTCACATTATTCTATTTTTTATGTACCTGTGTATATAGTTTTACATTAGAAAGCTTTCAGCATGTGAACATTAAGCTCCAAATAAGTTCATTATTTTCTGACATCTTCTATTGATTTGGCTCTTCTGCTTTAAAGAGTTTCCAGCAGGCCTCTCTAGGGTAGGGCAGGAGAGGCAGAGGCCTGATCAGATTCTCACCTATCGCCCACACCAACTATTGCTTCCACACCACAATTAGTATTCATGGAAATGTTATTGATTTATTATAATAAGGAATGAGAACTTGAACACTGGAAATTAAACAGTTACAGTCAGTCTTTCTTCGCTTTCTACTCCACATTCTGCAGAAATATGTTAAAGCTATTTAGCCCTGCATGGTTTTTACTCTGATAAAACATTAAACTCATTCAGATCCAACCAATTAGAATTTTCTGATTGTTCTTGGGTTGTGCATACTGCGCCACAGATTAACAAGTAGTGGGATCTGGTCATCACTGTACTTGCTTTGTGTTCATATGTAGAACCAAAAATAATTCTTTATTAACTCGTCCAAGAGAAGTCTATGTATCTGAGTGATGAATCTTTGCAAACACTGTTTTAAGGTGTCCGCTTTGTTTTCAGGCGGACTGGCATTTTTTATTATGCTTAGTCCATTAATTATTTTTCTTCCATCATCACCTATTAAAAAGAGATTGGGATAGAGTGCTGCAGTCTGTTGAGAGCTGCAGGCAAAGACAAAGAATCACCCTGCATGCCAGATTTTTGTAGCTCTATGATGTCATGGATATTCCAGCTGTGAAACTTCTGCTTCCTGGGAGTCATCATGAAAATGGGTTAATGCTGTGCATTTTGGGGTTCAGATTTCTAATCAATCTCTTTCATTCTCTGAGTGTAGTTCAGTTCTTGTTCCCGCCCATGGCTGGTCCCAACAGATAAATGATAATATGATTTTCCTTGTTTCTCATCTATTCTTGAATTGCTACAATTGAATAGCTGAAGACTGCTTTTCTGCTTAGTGAGGGCGTCATTGTCTGATAAACAATTGTTTAAGTGATCTGCAGAAAACCAAAATGACAATAGAAGTTATCTTCAAAAAGCCAAGTACTTACTCACAACGCAAGGCCTTTAATCAATTCCACATTATTACGTATCATTGAATAACAAAATCATTTCATAAGGTTTAAAATTTGTACACAATGAGAGCGTTTTAACAGTAAAACTTGGAGTAGGAGATAGACACAATAATAACAAGGCTCTAAGCTGTTACTATGGGAACTATTAGTAATGTGGTCATTCTGCAAACACTAACAGAAATATAGAGAAGTAGCTTGAAAATCTTGCTTTTAAATTGAAACACATAGCCATTATTAAAAATCGCCAGAATTTCTTAGTTTACTTTGATCTGAATGTTTTGTCAACAACTGACATCAGTGTTCTCACTATTAGATTTAGATCGGGTCTAAAAGAACCAACCCGACCTGGCCCGAGACTGTAGACATTTTGTAGACATGTGAATGTACTGATCTCTGCACTGTACATTCACATGATCTCTGTACATGTGAATGTATAGAGATCATGTACATGGTTTTAGGTGAATCTGAGCCAACTAATTATAAACCCGAGCCAGAGGTAAACACGGCATATTGTTTTAACTGACCTTTTACTGCTTTTGTTTTTAGACCATAATTTGAGTAAACAATGCAACGTCCCCAGTTTTTATCTCTCAGCTCCATTTTGTTTCTCTTTGCAACCGGTGAGTCAAGAGCAAATCATCTGGGATATGTGATTGAAAAGAGCAGAGCAGAGTAGAGCAGAGCGGGGCTGCCTGCGCTTTGTGACGCTTGTTACAGTCTAATGAACTTCTGCCCTGTTTCTTTCCTCAACAGGGTAAGCTGCCAACTCCACTATTTGGAATATAATAAGCAGATCAACACAACTTTATATCGTGCATTCTCATTTGGTTTTCTCTGTGCTGTGTTAGACACGCCACAGAGGCCCAACCCAAACCTGACCATCAAGCAAATAATTTTGGCCTGACCCCACCCCAACTTCAGGTAGGGTTCAGCTCAGGTTCTCGTTATAAATCTAAGCTCTAGTTCCTGCTATATTTCATCTGGTTGAGAGGTTTTATTAAAAAAAAAAAAAAAAAGGCAGACCCCATTTACCCTCCTTTCACTAGGAAATAGATATCTGAGAGGGTGCACATGGGTAAGAATGGAAATTCCATTACATGAACCAAAATCTGAAATTACTTTAAATGAGGCCAAATGAACAGAATCTTAGCCGTGGACATTGAATTCAGTGAAGGGACAATAGGAAGGACAAATTCAAACAAGTGCTGATTTAATTATGCAGAGGTTAATGCAAGTGGGACAGCACAGAGGAACGATTTAGGTCTGTATGAAACTTTATTTGAAATTATCACAGTATATCAAATATATAAGCAGCATAGTCACTGGGGAAGGGGTTATCATGCCAAGTGATGTGATCAAAGAAAAGCACCTTTTTTTGTAAAAAAAAAGTTGTAAATCTCTGGTTTGAACTTATTATTATGCAAAGCTGTAGCATGGGGACTATAATTTTGAATCAGCACTATTTTGTCCATGTCAGCTGTGTCATAGTACGATGCATAACTAACCAGTGATTATCTCTGTACATGTCATGCTGTGACAAGTTATCCTAATCAGTTTTAGGTGAATGGATTTAGGATATGTAGGGATTTCATGGAAATTCTTTAATCTGAAAATTTTCAGATTTAATGAAGCCAGTTATTCATAGAACCGTCTTATAAAATAATCTTTTAGATGAACTCATTCTTCGTACTTCATGAACAACACTGACAGACCTTGAACACAACCACTGAGTCCAAACTTAGGTCCCATCATGATGATACATTCGGCTTGAAAGAACTAAGCGAAAAGAAATAATTACATGAAGTTACAAGGTTAGACATATTGATTTAAAATCCAATTTAAAAAAGTTTTTCTTTGCAAGTTGTTTTTCTTAGTTCAAGGTCAGAGCTAAAATCCTTTGGAGGTGAGACGTGGGGGTGGAAGATGAGCTCCAAAAAAAAACACATGGTCTAATTATTGTGTCTATAATTTTCTCATTGCCTTATTTTGGCTCACCCCACTACTTTGACATATATTACTCACTGTAGTAAAAAGCACACACTTTTAACAGCTAAATCTCTGGCTTAAACATTTGATTAGATAGTGAAAGGCAGAAGGGATTTTACATTTTTACTGTAAAAGCTATGACATGCAGGGGGCTTGTGATACCGCTCTCTCAAGCTGTTACTGGTATAATACTTTCTACTATTTTATACTGATATAAATATTAATGCATTTTTTTTTTTTTGTCATTTAGGTAGATTTACGGAAATCTTCACTCAAGTTGCCATTTGTCGTCACCTTAACCTCTTTCAAAGCTCATCCAGTTGTTTGGCAAACCTTCTGGGAGGCTAGACCAAATTTTCATCCTGGGCTGTATGAAAGACAAGCTTCAAATTAGTAAACTGAGAAAAACATGAATAATTCATGATCAGAGTGCCATGAGCTTCTGGCTCTCATGCCACTTTGGATTAATCACAGAATCGTCTCTCAAAAGCACACAAAGAAAAACAAACAAACAAATTACTCGGAGGTAGAAGGACTGAGACAAGGGAGCATCAAGAACTGATTTCGGTAAGATCCTCTTTGATCAGAAATAGTTCAGTTCCCCAGCTTTCAATACTTCATACACCACGATAGAGGCTCGGTCTAATGATTTGCTGTTGGGAAAAGCTTCCCATTCCCTGTGGTGACGACTGAAATCTCTTGGTAGCAGACGAAGCCCCTGAAAGGCGTTGAGAAAGGGGTTGTCAAAAGACTTTGGGGAATTTACTGAAATTACAATTGGCCCATTTCAAACAGGGTTTGTGTGGATATGCATGTTTGAAGAGCTTCATTTCAGACTTGAACCTCTTAGTCTCTACAATGAGGATTGTCATGGCATTAAGGCATGTATGAATTCTTTAGTTGGCGCAGTTTTTGTGCTTCACATGCAATTTCCTACTACTTAATGTGAAAGTTAATCTAGTTTTGATTCAAATTAAGCCTGATCATGGAATATAAAAAACAGGGAAAAACAGATGCAAAAATAATTTAGACCGTTCACATACTGCTTTTATCCAATCCAATATGCTTCTAAAGCACATTTAAAAACAACAAAAATGGTTGAACAAAGTGCTGTAAAATGAGAGAAGGGAAAAAGAAGCAATGAAAGTATAAACAGACATACATTTGTTTTAGACAACACAACAACTCAAACAAAAGAACAAAGTAATGCTGTGTTGAACGCCGGGGGGAAAAGATGAGTCTTCAAAAGGATTTTCAAAAATGACAGTGAAGGAGTCTGACTAATATGTAGACAACTCATTCCATAACTGAAGGAACACTACGATAAAAGAGAATATGGGTTTATGGGTGAAGTAAATCAGAGAAATTAAAATTACATTACAATAATTGAGGCATGAGCTAATGAAAGCATGGATGATCTTTTAAAAATGCCTGCAAAAATGGTCTTGAATGGTGATGGTGGAGTTTGAGTCAAAGAGCCAAGATTCACAAGGATTGCACAGGACCAATTATGTAGAATGATATTTATTGTTGAAGCTCCAAAAATTCACCATCATCCAATCTCTGATTTCATTTAGGGATTGTAGCAAAGAATGAGTGAGGATCATGTTTTTTTTTATTCACAGTGATGTAGACCTGACAGTCATCAGCATAGCAATAAAATGAAATTCCAAATTTTCTCAAAATGTAACCCAAGGGTGAGAGATACAACAAAAAGAAGAGGTTCAAATACAGAGCCCCACTGCCAAAAGACACAGAAATGACACAAACTCATTAAATCATAAAAGGTTCTACCAGTCAAGTAAGAACAAAACCACTCATCTGCACATCTTATTATACTTAGTGCTTAAGACAAGAAATTAAAAAGCCAAGATCCACTGTGTCACCAGCAGCCTTAAGGTTTAATACCACAAGGACAACATAATTACTAGCATCAGTAACTAAATGCATGTAAATAAAATCCCTTGTAACAGGAGATTCTGTGGATTGAAGCTTTTTTAAAATCAGACTGATTTACCTCAGGAATATAATTTCTATAAATATCCCTACTGTCTTTCTATTTTCTCTTTTGCCCCAACATGTCAAAGGACATCTAAACTTTGTCCTTCAAATTGGCATGTGATCAGAAAACACAGTATCACAAATCTGCAGATTGTCCACATACAACCTCAATGAGCTTCGATTGTCACTGGGCGGTCCTGTACACGTCCTTCTCCCCTTTCTGCCTCTTGCTTGTCTTACTAGTTTTCTCAGGTGGTTTACCCATTTTCTCCAGTCAGGAGAGCTCCAGTCGCAGATTGTAGTCACTACAACTGTATGCCATCTTCTTATCATTAAGGCAGAATTCAAGACCAGTTGAGACATTATCTTCCTGACAGGTCAATGATTTTGGGAGATTTCTTTGTGGCAAAGTGGCTGAGTGAGCCATAGACTACAAGTCTCACAGGCTCTTAGCAGGACAAAAACTATGACTGGTTGCTCCAACATTTTTTCTATCAACCCTGCCTTCCCACTCCCCACCATTCATCTTAGAATCATTGGCTCACTTTGGACTCTCCACCACAGGGTTTCTGGAAGTAGCATGCCCATTATTCACCTCCTCCTGAAGATCTTTAGAAGTATTGTCTGGGCCCCCATTAATATATCTCCCAACAATGACTTCTCCTAACTGAGCAGATTCACTTGAGAGGCACAATTGTTTTGTTCAAACTATTCTCTCAAATAAACCATTTGTCTTCTGCTGTCAGTCATTTCTAGGTCAACATATTTAAGTACTTTGTACTCAAATTATAGCAAAGACAGGACTTGTTGCGAAGAAACTGAGCTAAACTGCAACCCCCTTGCTCTAGATAGAGAGCTTACAAGGTACCAAAGTAAACCTCTGCAGCTGCCACTGTCAAACCTGAAGTTGCTATATAATTGGTAAAATAGCAAATCTTCCAGGATTTTTTCCTCTATTATTACAGGCCTACAAGACATTGGGTATAAAGAAAATAGAACCTTGCTAGTATAAGATTTATTTGGGAGATTCTGTCTTGTTCACGCAAACACTGAATCCTTTCACGCACTCGAGTTAATCATGACGGGGGGAAAAAAGTCACTAAAATGCACCTTCACCTGATCAGAAAAATGCTGTCCACAGAGCGTTAATGTTTAAAGAAGATAAACAGAATAAGTATAGAAGTCGTAATATTTCTAGGCTAAAACATTTTGTAAATGATCCTAGAGAATCCATCATTTCCCAGCAGTTCACACAGTTGGTTTACTTGTGGTTTGGAGAGTAACTAAAACAGATGGGAGAAAGGAGAACTTTTATCAAGCTCCTCTTGGTAGAACCAGCTCCAAAGGAAAGAAGACACACTGCTTATGTGAGTAGGCTTAATTGTTTTAATAAACCACAGTCAGAGTTGGATAAAGAACATACATTTCTATTGCTAAAGGACTAGAGAGGTGAAAGAGATGTTTTGAGAAGCTTTTTGTCAAACTTCTTTTTTACTTCTGATGTACATGAATACCAGTGTTAACAAATTTGCGTCACTTTTCTTGCTTGGTATTTATTGTTAACTGCATCAGTGTTTGTCTGCTTCTGTCAATATCTGGTCTGCTTCTGTGGAGATCTTGTGCATTTGGACTGATATCGTGTCAGAGGAAATCTGCAAGCTTGATATTTTTTGGAAAGTATTAAGTGATGATCTTACTTGAATAACTTTTAAATGTGTCTGTGAAAATTCTCAGAAGGGCTACAAACTCCATGCCTCTTCCCCCTCTTTATACAGTATGAAAACAATTTGCGATGACTAATCTTCCATTTCCATCCTTAAACACAGATAACACAGGGGTAGGGCTTAAAATACAGGTAAAAAACTAAGGTTGGATTTTGCTTTAAGGTCAGTTTAAAATTACTAATCACAGGAAGTATGTTTTTGACCATGGGGTATGTTAATTTCATGGACAAAGGGGGTTAATAATGTATTGCAAATTAATATCTTGTTAGAATTTAGGCATATAGTAATTATCATCTACAACTTAAGAAGAATGTAAGATGGCAATATGCTGGCAGAATTTGTGAAATCACTTATTAGTCATCACGGCTTAACAGTCAAACATTATTATTTAACATATTTTTTGCTGTGCTCTCTACTGACATCCAAGGTTAGCTAAGAACTTTCAGGAGAATAATATTTTTGGGCCAACAGTTGGTATTGTAATTAAGAATCCACTAAAGTTTAAAGTAGTCATGTTCAGATACTTAATTTGCTTCAAGGGTGAACATCCCCCAGCAGCATCTTACAACTTTGGTCAAGCCCCATTAATTTTCAACCTGTAAAATTGACACCTCGTCAGTTTTATTTCTATAATTCAGGTCTCCATATTTTACTAAGAAAACATATTTAAAATTCACAGTAGCCTCCGAGACAGAAAACCTGAAAAATGATCCATCTTTTCTTTCTCCAGTCAAGCGCTGTTGTAAGATTAAAATGAGCAGCTACTGTTTCTTGCCATGCCAAACCTCTGAATGTGTCATCCCCAGCCAGAGCAAAGCAAATGTTCTACTATATTTAAGAGCCAGAAACATTTACACTCATGATCTCAGTGGACCTGAAACCAACTGGAGTTGGTTTTGTGTACGCCGTATTATTCTATGAACAATAAGAAAATCCTAGAGCATGTGCTGCATGCTGAGGAAACAGCTTAGGCAAAATCCGAAGCGCTCAGCTACTATTCCATCTACGTCCCAACCACCACTAATGGTTATAAGATATACATCATGACAAAAAGAATGGGATGATAGAAACAAGTTGTGGAAATTACCTTTCTCTGCCTCAGAATGAAAGCTAGCAACTCCATCACCTGTAGTGATTTTGTAGTGAATCAAAAGAAGTTAGTTAAGATTGTTCAGCCATTTGATTGGCATGAATTCGGTATAATTTTCTATGTACATTCTACTTGGAGAGGAACTTTGCACAGACCCAGAACTAGGATTATACATCCCCTCTGGCATGGGCAGTGATGTTCAGACCAGGGCGATCCAAAGAAGTAAAATGGAAAGTAAAACTAATAATGACAGAAAATCACTTTGTCCAATTTATTTTTTATATTTTTTTTCTATATCTCTTGGTAATATCAACATCTTTATGGTTAAAATGGCTGAATTACAACTTTTTCAATTACATGGAACAAGCCTGTGGTGTAAATGAACCAAGCAGCTGGCGCATGCCTATTACCACTGTGCCTCATGTCAATGCATTTGATAAATTACACATTCATATGTTGATGTTCCACAGTCTGTCCTATATATTAAATGAATGTAAATGACACATAGTTTTTGTGATTGGCCATAAATGCACAGTGGAAATGCAAAAGGGTGAGGCACAAAGTACCGTGCCTCTCTGCTAGAGGGCAGTGCTGGACCCCATTGGCACAACGGGTCTTCTTCTTCTACACATTGAAAAGACTGGAAGCAGTCGGAAAAATACAAAAAAATGCACTTGGAGTAGAACTGTTCAAGACCACGTTCCCCCTTGGTGATTATCCCCATTGAAGCTGCCTGATTGATAAGAGTGAAAGGAAAATGAGAGACAAGCAAGAACATGTTTTAAGTCACAGTGCCAGAGATATCGGTGGAGTATGATAATATGAATACTATAATAAGTAGTAGGATGCAAGTGTACAAGCAATCTCATGCAACAATCAGACTTTTCTGAATGACTTCAGTAAAAAACAGTAACTGTGTTGCCTTTCCTACATGTGCAAATTTCAGAGTTTGAGTTTGTTTGTGTGGTTTTCTATCCATGCTGGAGCTGCAGGTTTCCTGAAGGTACCTCTTCGTTTCCTGAAGGTACCTCTTCGTCACTTCCTGGATTCCTCCACAAGTATCTCTTGCTCCATAACCTTCTGTATTTTCAACCACGGCCGGAAACCACAAGCTCCTCAATCATCTACACATCCATCGAACCAACCTGTCCTGTCCGCCCTCCAACGCTCTTCCTGCCACCATCTGTCAGATCAGCTCCAGTTTCCCTGATCACCTGCCACACAAACCAAGCACTCCGGGCTCTGCTCACTCCTCCCTGGCGTCTTCCTTCACCACCTGCAATAAGCTCATTACTTCAACCTCCACAATCTCTGTTACCTTCTCAGTCTCACCATGTCCATTTTCCCTACAGTTAGTGTTTGCAAGCAGCAGAATCACCCCAGGATCAACACCATTATCAACTGCACATTCCCCATTCAATAAAACTATTACTTTTACTGCTGTCTCCTGGGAGCCTTGCATGTGGACCAGAAGCTTAACTGAAACATTGACAGTATGTGTCTGTGTTTCTCTTTTTTTTTTCTTAAATGGTTACCAGTAGCTTGATACTTCTCTTGATACTTTTCTTCCCAAAATTGACAAGACTTCAATCATTTCATAGCTCCTTTGCCTTTGCAGCTTTCAGAGTCAGATTATTTTCAAGGGATCAGTCCACCAGGTTGTATTGATGCATAAGTTTTCTACCGCATTTTTAATAAATTCTTTTTGTATTATTATTATTTTCTCTTACATTTTAATGAAAGAAATATGATGGAAAATTATTCAGTCTCATATTGTGCTGGACAATAAAAAATTTTTTTGTAATTTATTGAGACAGAACATATCAGTAACGATTGTACACACCAGCTTTAAAATTCAGTAAAACAGATAACACATTTGACATAACGCGCAATAAAGTAGAAACCATTATTTATGTAAGACTGATTGTAATCAGTAGTGTGAATTTAATTTGCATTATATAATAATAATAATAATAATAATAATAATAATAATAATAATAATAAATCTCATATTTAAATGATTAAATTCAGAAAAAAACATCATGTTACTTGTTATTTTTTTGTCCATATCACTGAATCTCCAGCAACAGAATACTTTAACACTTTATCGTGTTTTTCAACAGTTGCAGTGGAAAAATATGAATGTAAAAAAACAATTTTCTCAGACCGTGCTTCACATTTGGGGAATCATTTCACAGAAACTCAGAGATTCACCAACGTTTCATCAGCCATAAAGAGTTATTTGAAATAATTGAACAGTCTTTGGGGTTTCAACAGGGACAGCCGTGCTTACAAAATGTGGCACTTCTCCTGACAGTCTTGGTATTAAATTAAATCCTCTGTGTGGATACAAATATTTTAAAGCAGATGGTCTGACACTAATCTGGATTTCATGTTAATACCTCAAGTCCTTAAGCAATGTATACAACAGAGAGTTTTCAGCAGAAGTTAAGAAAAATCTACAAGTGTCAGTAAAGCTGTAGATGCAGTTTTTTTCTCTCTCTTGTATGCTTTGCTCTTTCCATCTTGCGACATGCATGGTTTTTTTTTTTATCTCTCTAAATCTTCTGCCCTGAAAAATTAGTTACCCTGAGGGGGTGGATAATTATTAACAATTAATATCCATAATGATGTCTCTGTCCCTAGATAGCCTTTGCTGAGTTTCAGTCAAATGGATTTTGAATTCAACTTTTGTTTTACATAATCCAATCAAAATGTAAATGCATCTGCAACAACATCCATCCATTGTTACTTTGCCAATCCCCAAACCCTGATATTCTTTATGTGTTTTAATATGAATATATTTTAATTATTTTTTATTTATTTCTGAATTATTCAAAAGGGAAGATGAGCAGTCCGGCAATATTTAGTGCCTCTGATCATCTTTACAAACAGTGCCTTTGTCAAAATGCTATGTTTGAACTAAGCTACTAAGCAGTTTTTACAATACAAAAGACACATATTTTGTAAATAACATGTAATTATTATCAATATCGTTTACCAAAAACTCAAGGTTTACAGCCACAAGTGTGAATGTTTATCAATATGATCCAATCCATATTTTACATAAATTTTAAATCATATTTTAATTGTATATCTATCCTTATAAACTCCAGAAACCAGACAAATATTCAAAAGCTTTTTTTTTTGCTGTTAAGCAGATAAAATGTGAAGTGCAATATAGGTTGTTTCAGACAGTTTTTTTTATGTAATACAAAAATAATATTCTCCGTGTAAGAAATATGATCAGCTAGTTTAATAAGCAATTGTATCATCAAAGTCCTTTATGCTTCTGTTTTTCTTTGTTTCAGCTCCCTCTCCCCTTGCTCCGCTCTTTGGGGTTGATTAGACAGGAGAGGGCAAAGTTTGAATATTCAGCATGTCTCTGCTATGTTTTGCATCAAACTTTTATCAAGACATAATTGTGATAAATGATGCATGTAATCAAGTATTAAATAATGCTAGAATATGCAACCTCCAAAGTTAAACTGTGACCAGCATGTCTGTGTCCTTCGTCCCCAGTGGATAGGTACCATCTGGCTTCGGCCATTACAACTGACCTGAGTGCCAGACTCCTTAGTGTGCAAGGAAGCTCAACATCAACCGGTCAAGGCCCTGCGCACCTGACCACATGGATGCAACCTTGCAAGCTGTGTTAGGGGACAAATTACAGATTCTGCATACCGATATCGGAAAGTAACAGAAAAGTATATTGAATGCTCTGCTTTTGTAATATACAGAATACTTAAACAGAAGTGGCAAAAGGAAAGTGGGCACTACTTTGTTTTTAGGATTTTTACAGGAGGAAACGAATCAAAACTTAAATTATCTGGTCATTACTAAGACTTAAAAATCATCAAATAAAACCTGAGCAGAAGGTAAACAAACTAGTCTTTTTCAGCCTTGTTTTGTGAAGCATTGTATGCTTCTGTTTGATTAAATATGGCCAAAGTGTAACTAACAACAATACTGTATATTGTATATTTAATTTTTATATACATATTCCCTCATGGTTGGATCAGTGATAAAATATATATATATATACTGTATATTGCTTGTCAGTGTTCTGCACTTTATGGATTGCAAACTTTTCTTTAATCTCTTCTGTACAAGACATGTTAGCCACAAAGCTTGAAGTTTGGTTCAGATGTAATCTAGCAAATCTAAAGTTAGCTGTCATTTCCTCTTTCCATAAATGAGATGATTAGATAGTTTATCTTAAGAAGAGGTAGAACTGCAGATAGAAATACATTATATGTATTAGCATTAAATGCAAAATAAAAGAGAATGGGAGCATTCATTTTTTGTCCCATTTGTATTTCATAAAGGATAAAAATGTCTTTGAGTGGTTTTACAAAAATATGTCAATAATATTTTGATCTTTTGGTTAAATTGTTAATTTTCATACTGGAAGTATGCTTAGTCACACATAGTCATTTCTTCCTAATGTATGCATTGCTTTTCTTGGTTTGGTTTACCGACAGTAATTAGATCTTGTCAATTTGATGACCAAAAATCACACATGATACTTTCCTTTTGTCAGGGATCAGGATTAATCTATTCAAATCACCAAGTATAAACGTGTTGTTCCGGAGTGAGATGTTTCTGTTGTACACACTGTGCCTTTTTAATTTATCTGCTCAGTGGCCAACAATAATAAAGCGCTAGAGCACAACTTTAAACCAGGGAGATCACATTTTCTTACAAGGCCTTTTTACTTGAACTTATTTGCCAAATCTTTCTGTGCACACAAGAAAGACCTAAAGTTCATTGAGCCAAAATAAAAGTGATTCATTTTCTTTTTAACATACCTGGTTGGCTCTGTTAACTTGCATGTGTTATCTACAGGTGGAGGGAAAGACAGTGGAAAAGAGGGATATGGCTTCATATTGCTGAATCAGTAGATGCATGGTGTTAAGGCATGAGAAGCTTTTCTCCTTCTTCTTCTTTTTTCTTGCCAAATTAATGTGCAGAGTTGTCCCAATTCGAACAGGAAGATAAGGAGGGGGAGATTGAAATGTAAGCTAAAAGTGAAGTACGCAGACAACATCAATTTGTCCATGCCAAAAAAGGACCATGGTAATCTAGCAGCAGAAGTCACAAAAAGAACCATGCATACTTATTCACACCATCACAGAACATTTTAAGGAATACTGTCATTGACAAGTGTAGAGTAGTTAATCATCTGACACTGTTTGATATAATTCATTAAGTCAGAGAAAAGTGATCAAATTAGAATTTTACTAATTCTAATTAATGAAAGCCTATGAAAAATGCTCTCTACATGTTCTAAACAGCCTTTTGTGGAAGCGACTTTGTGAGCTGGCATAGCCATCATTGGAAAAACAAGACATGCTATCAGTAGAAGCAATCTTCATGCAGAGAGATATCAAGATAACATTCTGCACCCGGTGGTAATACCATATCTCCATTCGTGGCAACAAAATATCATCCTCAGAGATGCCAATGCTCATCCAGACAGAGTGGGCTTTATTAGGTAAAACTTCTGGAATTTTGCAGTAAAGAGAATGGTCTGCCTGCAGATCTGACCTCGTCCTTCCAGAGCACAGCTTTGATGTGTTGTTCATGCTAGAACGACCAACACCACATTAAGTGTGCTCTCAAGCAGGGGTCAGTCTACGGACGAAGTGGAAGGCCATTGTGGCTATGTGCAGCTCTTCCACAACTGAGGACCCTTTATGTTAAATTAATAAATTGTTGAACTGCCAAAGTGCTTAGCTACTTCAAAATTGCACAATTTAATCCAATAGATGTCTCCAAACAAGAGTCAATAACACAATAATCTATTTGATATTGGCAGAAAGGTTTTGGTAAGTTTTCCATGGGCATAACCCATATAGCCGAGTCTACTGCTCAATCCATAAATGTGTTTTCTCTACAAATAAAGATTAGTTACTAAGAAGTATTGCTTAATTTTTATATTAAGACTTTCTACCCATGAAAAACTTAGAGATTACACTGGAAATCCCTTAAACAATGTTTGTTATAAATTTTGTACTTCCTAACATGTTTAATAAAGTAATTTTATTTTAAATGATTCACTGCAAACTAATTTTGACAACCAGGTTTTATATTTACATTTATTTATATCAACAATTCATTTTAGCATGTGATTATTTATTAATCAGTTTTCAGGTAGGGAAAGTATCTCAGAGAGAGACAGAACGAAAGAAAAACTACTGCAATGCGGTGCAGAGATAACATCGAAAACAATTTTAGCACAAATTTTGGAGATCTTTAGCTAACTGTATTCCTCAAAATAATTTTTTCAACTATATAGTAACCTATACAAAATTAACTGTATTAACTGCATAAATGAACACTGTTTGTACACTTCCTATTCAAAGCCATTTTTTTCCTTCTGGAAACTCGTACACATGTAAATACTAATAAAAGCAACAATAAAAGTGGCAAACAGACAGAACTAAAAAATTCTTCATCCTTGTGCATTCTTTTTCTTGAGGCAAATTCTTCAATCTACAATCAGATTTTTACTGGAAAAACAAATTGGTCAGTATTTGTCTAAATACCGATCTAAAATGAAACGCCTCTTTTTGTTAGTATAATGTATGGCAGCTTATTTTTGATGCAGCAAGGATACAGCATGTAGCTTGACATTACAGTGATTTGGACCTGGCATATGTGTTAAGGATTAATTAGCGAGGAAAACACTGTCAAGATGCCATATGGTGGGAAAGACAAAGCAGCTTGCAAAGGTCTGGTGCCACCCAGTACACTTAAGAAATTTAAATGCCAGAAAGGCAGTCTGTGCCTGTTACTATCAAGGTACACCATATGTAAATGAGGTCAAATATTATCAACATGTTAGCATTTTTGTTTCACTGTCACAGAAAGAACAAAGCAGAAGAGCATTTGCCAAAGACTGGCAAACACCTGAATGTTCATATTGTTGTCAGATTTTACTTATGTATTTACATATACGAAGTATACTGTTGTATATGTAAATACATATGCGAAGCTTGATGGATTTTTATTAAACAAAATATGAAAATGGATGAAACTGGACCGCTGGAGATAGGCACCAGCACACTTCATGACCCCACTAGGGATAAGCTTGTAAGAGGGAGGGAGGCAGGCAGGCAGGCAGGCAGGATGGATGGATGGATGGATGGATGGATGGATGGATGGATGGATGGATGGATGGATGGATGGATGGATGAAACTGTGGAGGAACACTAACCGGCACAAAATTCTACTTTGAGTGAGACGCCTGCAAGGTTTATATGGATGAGTACTGGTTTGAGCTGGCATTATTAAAGATGAGATGGTTCTACATTTCTTCAGTTTAAGATTAATATCAACTTCCAAACCAAGTGCCAGTTTTTAGAAGATACTTTCTTCAAACAGTGTTAAAAATGTTTTTTTTAAAATCTCTGTGACAATAGAATGGACAATAAGTGGCTGTAAAGTGGCTAAAACTCATGAGGAGCGCTGCAGATGTCACAGTCAGACAGTGGTGAAAATATTCTAAAACAGCACACAAAGTCAGTGCGCCCCTGCCGGACTATGCACAGAGTAAAAATCTAGTGGGATCTATATAACCCCTTCTCTTAAGAGGACAACAAAGTCAATGTTTTGGCATGGCCATCACAAACCCCTAACCTCAGTCCATGGAGAATTTGTGGGCTTTAAGGTATGTGCGATTGAGTGAATTATGCAGGTTCTGTCAGGATGAATGGGCCAGAACTCCAGCAAACTATTGTGACTTGTGAAAGCAAACCAAAATGGTTTAATCCAAGTAATACAGTTTAAAAGAGACTGACCAAATGTATCTCTAAAAAAGTTTTACTAAATTTTCTGGCAATTAGCAAATCAAAAATAATTTTGTTAATTTCTAACTAACCTAAAACAAAAGACGTTTGCTCTTATTTAACGCCACACAGTGAGAAAAAATGTCTGTATGTGTATTTTGTCTGGTGCATGTATGCATATATGTATATGTATTTGAATTTCAATGTACATTAGAGCAAAAGAATGTCAACTGACATGCTCAATAATCTGGACTGTCAAAGCACCCAGTCATCTCTCTAAGCTGTTCTGTAGATGAGAGGGCACTGCACTGGGTCAGATGGATCACGGAAGATTATGTTAATGTTGAATGAAGAAACAGAATCTTGTTCTCAGTCAGCTGAGACAAATCCTTGCGCGATGCCACATTATATAACTATTTTTACCTCTTTGACTTTTTCCATGATTGCCTTGCAAGAGTTTTGACAGAAGTGAGAAAATAATAGGCGTGAGATCTGGAGAGAAGAAGAGATGAAGGAATAAAAGGTGTTTACATCTATTTCCTCGAACGACACTGTGTGAGTAAATGTCCAAATGTCTGTCACAATTACAACTACTTAGTCCAGGTTCTGACAGAGAAGATATGTTGGACCTTCTGTGGGAAACATTGGTTCACTAATTGTCAACAAATGTAAACTTGACACAGAGAAAACTGCCAGTTGTGAACTGTGTAGATTTAACCACACGTGTACACCCATATACACAATTTTAATGATCTGCAAAGACAGTGTCATTTAGTTCAAATTAACTTTCCTTTACACTGAATTTTATCTTCTGTGCTTTTCTCTTACAACAGTTCATCATGATAGATATTTCTGGTGAATCTAGTCTGATCTCTATTTTGAGTGTACGTTTAATTAAAAGTGTAATTTTAGTACAGGTCATTAATGCTAAGGAACCATTCTCATAAATGCTATCTCCCTTTTTTAACCACCTCATGTTTCAGAACTAAAAAGGTATAACTAATACTGAAACTGAAGGGAAAAAACATCAAAATGCTTATAATTTTAAATGCTGTAGTATTTAAGTATAATTATATTAGTTTGTTTTGTAGGGGAAACAGTGGTGACAGCAGCAGGAGTTCATCCTGTAATCAGTGGGTCATCGGTTTGCATCGCAGACTCACTTCTCTCAGGCTGCCCTAGGGCAGCTTTGGCTATAATGTAGTAACTTGCCACCAGTGTGTGAATGTGTGTGTGCATGAAGGCGTGAATCACTGAAGATAGTGTGAAGTGATTTGGGGTCCGCTGGACTTAATAAACTTCTATAAATGGGACAGTTTTATTTGTATAGCACGTTAGAAACAAGACAGTTTATAGAACTTCACATGATAAAAAGATAACACAAAAAATACAACAAAGACACATTACATTACAGTGGCAAGATAAAGAGAAATAATAAAAAAATTGCAATCCAGACTAGAATTAGTCTATGTTCAGAGCTGTCAATCAAAGGCAGCTCTAAACAGGTGGGTTTTTAACCTTTAATCCAAAGAAACTACATTTTTTCAGCATTCAGTTTTCTGTTTGTTGCAGAAAACTGAATGCTGCTTCTCTGTGTTTGGTTTTGCTCTGGGGATGCAGAATAGTAACAAAATTTAGTTCAAACTTCATTGTGTAATATATGTTGCAAAATATATAAGAGTTTATGCTGAATTATGTAATAACATTTTGAGACATTTATTACTCAATGTGAAAGTTGGTTTTTCCATGATAATGTAATATCGTGGCACATTATGCAATGAACAACCACAAACCAGTGTTTGTGTTTGTCCTAATCAGTATGCTTTTAATAACTAAATGGTAAAATTTATCTATCTATTAGGCCACAAGAAAAAAACACCTCTTTTGTGCAGTAAATTTAAACATCTGATTTTTACTGTAAATGTACAACTGAAGGAGTTTATTATATATGAAAAGGTTTTCAGCCACTGATCTCATTTCTTGTCAAATTAAAATGATTCCAGATGACAGCATGCTATGTGACTGAGATAAAGAAGAAAAAGAAAAAAGAGAAAGCTTTACTTTTTTTTAAATAAAAAACCCAATTTTATATCTTAACCAAACATTGATGGTGCTTGTGACCTTCAAAGTTAGAAAAAAAACATTCAACCACCCTCTTTCTTTTTATGTACTGCTGGTCATAAAGAACAGGAAAGTGGGAGTCAAGAGTAGAAAGGCATCTTGCTGGGGGCTCAGCTAATGACATGGACGTAGTAGGGACCCCCTGCCAGTGTGGACCACTGTGATGACAAGAGACATGAGAGAGGACCAGCAGGCCTTTCAAGTTTTGAAGGGAGAGTTGATGCAGCTACTTGCTGTGGGCAATTGTAACATCTTCCAATCTCAACCACTCTGCACTCCCTCTTTCACATTCGTAGGACGAAGGGTACACGCATATCTATAAGACACACTTAGTTTGCCCGTGGAAAACTGCTGCAAAATTTCATTTCTCCTCTACCTCAAGCTTCTCTAACCCTGGCAACAAAATTCCACGGGGGTCTTTTATAAGAGAGAGACAGGTCCCTTGATGAACACACACTGAAAAGCTTGTCTAATGATGTTTTTCTTGTTGCGTAATTTAATTCTTTTTAGATGAAAGCAGTTTGAAAATATGCGCTTTGGAAGATAAGATATGTTTCTTTGGCTATAGAGGAATATGAAACCCTTGCACAGAGAATTCTTTGGTCCTTCATTGAAAATAGCTTGAGTTTGTTGGTGTAATATTTATATAATAGTAACTGACTAGTTATTTATACCCTAGCCTGACATTTTTTTATATCATGTTGAATCTTTGCTGAATTTAGTTTGTGTGCAACAGCTTCGTTTTTCAGCTTTAAAACAGCCTTTTATCTAATTCTGTTTCATTTTTACAAATTCTCAACTGGCAGCTGTAAGCCTGGCATTTTAAAACATTGAGCATAATATCCCAAAAAAAATAAAAAATAAAAAAACTGTCCTTGGTCTTGTGTGTTTAGCCTACGCATGAAATTGCAGCTACCTTCTGTAAAAAAATGTAATTAATGAATAGATAAATAAATAATATAACACAAAAGGTGAATTAAATCTTAATAAAACACTGACTCCAGCTCAAGAAAGGAACAAAAGAAACTCTGTTAAAACCTACAACAAATGGTTTTAAAGGTGAATCATTCATTGAAACACTGAAAATGTCTAGTTTTCTTTTTAAATTTAATTTAAGGGTTAAGTATGAGTAGCCTATACGCTGGCCTTCCTACAAAATTCTGCTCGATTCTAATCTTGCTTCACTACTCAGTCTGGGCTTTCTTCCATTATCTTGGATTCATCCGGTAGAATTTCAACCAGGGAAATCAGTGAACAGAAGGAGAAGCTGTGAACTTCGAACTGGATTTTCTGCATTGCTTTAGAATTGCAGTGTGCCTGAAGTTTTAACAATGGCAGAGGACGAAGTGAAAAAAGTGTTCACCACAATTCCAAATAGTGAATTAACATTAACAGCCATCTTGTTCTGCTCAGCATTCTCTCTTTGCAGTGGGAGATGGTTGTTTATAGTGCAGGCAATTTTCAGTAAGTTTCATAGCACCAAACTGGCGCATAACATGTGTCACGCGCATGCGATAACAATTAGGTAACATTTAAAACTTCACTACTTAAAACATGCCTCCAGGAAGCAAATGTTTCTGAATAGACAAGAGTCCAGACCCTCCATATGGAGCAAAGTGTAGGACAAAGGCCTGGTTGCTACCAGACTAAATTATGAGTGGCATGGGGTGAAACTGGATTCAAACTAGTCAAGCAATAAGTTTTTATTTTTCTCTCTGTTCACAGGTTTTTGGGTGAAAAGGTGCATGAAACATGAAATAGTTATTTGCTCACATGAATAAATATCAAAAGAACATGGTTTGACAGGTGTGCTGCCTGTTTGGCAACTTCGTATAAATGCATTATTTAAAATGTGAAAGCCTTGCATGTTATGCTTCCAGGCCAACACTTTCTGGTGTTCTTTTATAAGTTCTTCTTCTTTGTTTCTGGGCAGGATTGCATAACTTAGAGAGAGATGAGAAACAGTACCCAAGGCTGTTAGCACTCATCCCTGGGGGAAAAAAAGTTCTTTGACATTTGCTGTGCTGAGAACAGTGTTTTGTAAACAAAGTTGATTGAATTCAATATAAGACATTTGGCTGGGTGTAAAGCACAACGCTGCTTAACAGCTGCTGTGACTGCCACGGTGGGAACAGGCTACAGTGGTTCTCATTAAAATAAAATTATCTTTGATAGGTGTTTCTTCCAATGTTTCCCTCAGCTACCCCCTTAAATGATACCTGAGTGTAATGTTACTGGACACAAGAATGTGCAGCGTTATGCTTGAAGTTGTTTTTTTAAGCCAGTGTTGTCACTACCACACTCCACTAACTATATGGAAGAGGGTTTGACACAAGCCTTGAAAGCAAAGAAGAGGCAAGAAACCAGCCAAAGCCATTAATAATGGCAAACTTCAGTTGCTGTTTGCTTGGATAGGACAAAAGACAACAGCTCAGATCATTGCAGTCAGTAGCTTGTGTTTTTTGAGCATTTCGGAAAACTACTAGATGGAATAAAATATTTTCCCCACAAACGTACAAACTGTGCAAATACGTACAAATAAATAAATTGATAAATAAATAAATAATAGAATAACTAAACAACTTTTGTGTTTTTGGCCAGTCCAATCACAGGGTCTTTACAAACATTTTTTTTTTTTAAAGAGCTAAGGTCAAAATTTGTATTTCTTAATGCATTCGAAAGCAGTGGGTGCACACAGCAACATATTGATACTGTTTTGGACAGTGTAAACACATTAAAAGGCAGAATCGTCTCCCAGGGTTTTAACAGGTTTATACCTACCTGGGGCAGCCTTGTGCCTAGCAGGTGCTGAGACTTAATTAAATACCAATGTGGTTCGTATTATAGGCAGCAAATTTTAATTTAATATTTTCCTTTGGTTTAATTTATCAAACTAGCAAACTTGGAAATCAAAGTTTTGTGTTTTTGTCTGACCTATTCATTCTTCTTGGTTTTCAACTAGCATAGTGTTAATTAAGCAAGTGTAAGACATTTCTGTCTTGTGCAACATGATGCATCAAATGTTTATAAAAGCCAGTCAGATGTAGTAGTACTGTAGCTGTTTATTAATAATATTTCTACCCCAAGTCCAGCAGGATATAGAAAGAATATTAGAATAGAAATGTAAAATAATAATTATTCTTTCTTATCACTTTAACTACTACTATGAATAATGATAACAATAACGACAACAACAACAACAATAATAATAATAATAATTACTAATAATAATAATAATAATGATGATGATTATTATTATTATTATTACATGCACCGTTATTATGCATACATGCACCAGACAAACTATTTATTAATTATTATTATTATTATTATGTACTTTTTTTGACCCTGCATGCTTCGACTTACCTGCACTGTGCTGCTGATATACCTGATTTTCCCACTGAGGGACAATAAAAGTAATAAAAATTCTCCATTATAACTCCCAACAGATCCAAGTTATCTCGCAGAGTTGAATGCTATGAAATGTTTTCATGTCTGTGAGCAATAATAAAAATCATAAGACAAACTTTACTTTTATAAGGAATTATTTCCCCATCCTCATGTCTTACACAATGAAGTTGGCATGACAAGAAAGATAGAATTAACAACAATGGAAATTTGGAAACTCTAGAAAAAAAATGTCCTTCTCTTCTTTCTTGTTCTTGCACATTTTGCTACTTCTTGGGGTCTGCAGTTGTTTTCCATATGCTAATCTTCAACAGCAGCTGCAATTTTTCCAATCTGATTGTGACAAGATTTGCAATACTGGAATTAGAGCGACAAGCTCACCTGAGCCACTCTGTCTTTCTGTTAACTTTTCAATTCTCTCTCAAGAATTTAGTGTGGCATTAAAGCTACAGAATTTGTAGCAAGTGTAAATTGGTATATTACAAGAAAAAAATATATGTTCCTGCTTCTTTATTTGTGTGACGGGGTTCCATTGTGATTTAGTCAAACATAATGAATGGTCCAAGCCGGAGATCGTTTTAGAGGAATTTATTAAGCTCACACAAAGATGGCAGGTGCAGACCACACACGAAGGATATCCAGAGCAAGTTAGAAATCAAATAATCATCAGTACCTTCACTGCAACAGTCCATCACCTCCAGCGTGACTTCTTCAGGAGTCTAATCACAGACTGTCCTCCTGTGGAGTAAAGCCCTGCTTTTAAAGCCACAGGCTCCGCCCACAAACAATCCAAACAAGCAAAAATACTAAGCAATTACTTCTAACTCAAATCAACTCTTAAAGTATACAAAATAATAATAATAATAATAATAATAATAATAATAATAATAAATAAATAAAATAAACTTGTAAGCAAAATACAATACTCAGTTTAATAAACAACACCCAGTGCGCTCTGATGACATCACCACCTCATGTGACTCCCTCCCGGCACGCCACAATCCGGAAACACCCTACTTGAAATCAGAACCGGGAAAACGTTTAATGCTGAAAACAGGTTAGAGTGAATGTTTAACTGAAGCAGGAACATCGCGTGTGCACCCACGACGAACCGCATCAGGTTAAACTGCAACAAAAAGTAAATTAGTGATCGTGTCCATGTGTGTGCGGGTGTGCGTGCATGCCGATACCGACTCTATAGCCTAATTAAGTTTTAGCTCGTGACGGCTCCTCCGTCACAATTTGTCATTAAACATAGTAATAAAATCTGTCAATATGCTGTTATTTATATTAGTTCGTATTGTGTATAAAAGACTTTCTCTTGTTGGCCCCAAGTCTTTGTGAATTTATGGAGATGTAAAAACAAAATGGCACCAATAAGAAAACAAATTGGTTCATTGACAGATCAAATTCCTGTGTTATCCTTAAAGATAGTTTTCTAGTATGTTTGGCAGCACTTTTATTCATTCTTACTGTAGCCTCAGGTTAAAACAGGGGTTGTGTGGCAACTATGTGTAGACTCCAGATTTTGAAATATATCTTGGCATAGATGATTGATGTGAAAAGATCAAACATAATCTGTTTGATCTTTAGGTCAAGACTTTGTTAGACCAAACTTCAGTCTCGGTGAGCAGTTTCAGGTCAGATGAAAGTCTCAGTACACTGACAGAATAACGCAAATTTGAGATTTATAAAATACAAATTATGCAGGATTCCCCTTTTGTTCCAGAGACACTGCAACAAAACAGATGATCAAGATGACCTCCAGTTTTAAAATGCTAATAAAAACATCAAAACATCAAATAAATGTGAGAAATTTGTTTCTGGAAACACCAGCAAACCCACAACACAACGAAATGATAACTGATCAAATTACATTGCATCCCTGGATTTTTTTCACAATTTTGCTGTATTTCCACATAATCTTTGTGTCACATAAAGATAAATTCATAAAAAATGCCCTGCCACTTTTTTTGGCAAATAAAATTAGGAGAATGAAAGGTAATTGTTGGACTGAGGTGAGCTGTGGTCAAAGGTCAGAGCAGAGACTGAACTCTTTCAAAGGAAAAAGTATAGACTGATATTTTCAGTGTTTAGATTCTGTCATCTGCATTTATACATAGCTTAGCCTTTTGGATATATTTTTTAAAATATGTATAATTTTGGAGAATGCAGAAAGACATAGAACCCCAATCCTTTAAATATGAAATCCGAATGTTCAGTGAAAGCTCGTTGTCTGTTCTAATTTGATCTGACTGATCCTTACTTGTTAATATTAATTAGAGTTGTAATGCCTCCTATTAACGCTTGCATATTACAACGCTCATGATCTGAGACGGAGCTAAAATAGAACTGAAAATAGCAAAGGCAAGACCATTTATATGTAGAAAGCTACGCATTACAGAGACAAATGCAGGAGCAGACTAATTGAGGCAACGTAATTTGTCAATTAGGTATAATTTATTTTCCAAGGCTATGCTGCTGTCTTCCTCTGATTCAAATATAGTTCTTTATGATAAATTCAATCAAATGGTACTTTGCGGTTAAACACTAGATGTAATGTTCTCATTAAATTTTTAAAAAGACAAGAAATTTGTCAGTTAAACATTTATCTCAGTGGCCAAATATGCTTCCACTGTTAAGGTACACTACATGCAGTACAGGAGTCTTTTTCTTTATGCAAATAATACCACAGATTTAACATTGGTTCTCAAAAATGTTTCCTTTTTTCACAATCCCATAGTTGGCAATGCCTAAATAACATTTCTTTTTTACATGTCAGATTTCAAAATGAATCAACTAATAATTTTGTCTTGAATATCGTTGCAGTGTTGTGTTGAAATATCAGCCACCACCTTGTAGATTCCACTGGTGATCTTATCTGCTTCTATTTACAGTTTTATGTCTTTCCAACATCGGCAAACATTTTAATTAAATATAGAGATGAATAATCAAATATAGATTCTTTGATTTGGTGGGGGAAACAGTATTAGGAAAGCCTATAAAGAAAATAGAACAGAAGATAATGTTGCATTAAAGGAGAAAGGGACAGTCAGGGACGTGGCATGGAGCCAGAGATCCTCAATGCTCCCAGTTGTATATCAACTTCCAAACTGAATCCCATTGGACAACAATGATCCGACCACAGAATGGTAACAAATCTTCTCATCTGGAATTCTGTCTTGGTGACCTGATGCGTTGACCTGAAGAATGAACGTATCAAGGTCAAGAGATGAGATGAAGACTCTGAGGAAGTTTATGGACGGTAAATTAAAATCTAACTCTGCTTGTCAGGGTGTGTTCACATGAGGGTAAGATATGGAGATGGTTGTCAATTCTCTTTTTATTTCTGGGAAAGTTAGAGGGGAAAAAAATTCTAGGTGCGTTTTTCTTTTTATGAGATTAATAGAGAAATATACCAAATAAGAAATTTTCTAACGGTTTGTATGTGGATAATGTATTATGTGTTTACAAGTTCTTTGTGTAATTTATTTTGTAATGTCATATCTCCCAAAGCTAATATTGTATGCATTGTTAAGGAAAATGATTATTTAAGTGCTAAAATACTTACAACATGTGTAAAGGTATAGCCAACACTTTTATTTGGAACAGTTTTCTGTTGAGCATGTGGGAGCTGACAATAGCAGACATTTAAACAAGCAGGGCTTTTTTCCTCCCCCGCTGAAGACAGAGTAATAAATTTACATTCCGATAGGGGGCAAGAGACTTCTTGGCGCCTCTCCCCGTACCAGACGGAGATGAACGCGAAGTGGTCCGCCCTCTTACTTGGATAAAAACCAGACATCTGAGCTGCAATGAGGGGAGTTTCCAAGTTTCTCTGGGGGGCCGAAACAGGTCTCTGATTGGTTGAACAACGGAACGCCTTCGTTGCATAAATTAAAATACGGAAACACCCCTTTGTATAAGATGATGTGTAAAGAGAAAGAGAGAGAGTTTTTTCCATCTTTTCTCCACGTGGGCGCCTTTGTCTGTCTGTGTGTTTCGTGTTTGTCTTTGTCTGTTGTTATTTTGTGATAAAATGCATATCTCTGTATCTCTGCAGCTTTGTTAACTGATTCATGCGTTGCTTTGTATGAATTAAACTCTGTGAGCTGTGACGTCAACACGCCTTGTTTAGTTTCGTTTTACAGCTGGCCGCTGCTCGCCGGGAGGATCCAGGGCTTTTAAGGAAGAGACGAGCCAAACGTTTTGTTCATAGTTTTAATAAATAATTCTTCCTTTACAGCATGCATAGTTTGCAATAAATATCTAACTTAAATTCTAAAAATGAAGCGTGCTTCTTAATGGTATGCAAAGAGTATAAATAGATATGTGGTACTTTGTAGTTCTGTCACTGATAAAGAAAGAAAATGCATAACAGATTCCTGACAAGTGAGGCGAATGACAAAGTAGCTTTGTGTTGTCATCAAATTTGTAGATTATATTGTCTTTTTTCACTGCCCATTTGTAACAGCTGTAATTAATTTAAACTGTTTGCCTACCTTGTTCATTTAGTTAGAATTTAATTATGACTGATTATACACTTATTTCGCAAGAGCTTTAAAAAACGATCTCATACAGGGGCTGTTGGACCAAAGTACGTATTTATAAGCACCTGTCATGATCTGTGTTTTTCCTTGTTTATTTAGAGTTTTCTGTGTCGTTAAGTCTCTTCGTTGTCCTGTCCTCCCCTTGATTGTTCCCAGGTGTGTCTCGTCTCTGTGATTACCCTCCCGTGTATTTAACTCCACCTGTGTTCCTTGTTCCTCGTCGGGTCCTCGTCAATGTCGAGTCTAGCTGTCGTCAGTGTTTCCTTGTGCCTGCTGTTCGTTGTTTGGACTGTGCTTTATCATTAAAATCACCATATTCATCTGACCTGGGTCCGCTGCGTCTACCTCACCACTCTCACCACCCGCACCTCATGACAGTAGGACCCGACCAAACCGAATGGTGAGAGAGCAGCACGACCAAGAGGTATGGTTCCAGCAGCAGTTGGAGTTGGCTCAGCGGGATCTCTACAAGGACGTAGAGATCCTGCCATCTCCGCTGCTGCTGGAGGAGATGGGACTGGTCTCAGACTACACCCTGGTGATTAACAAATGTCTGATCCCACCAGTCACCACCCCAAAGCCCTCCGGATTCGGCCCCCGCCGTTACTCACGCCGGGGGAGACAGCGACGTGAGCCGCCGGTGAGCCCGACCCCTCGTCGCCTTCCGGATCCGTCACCTCCGCTGTCAGCCCAGAGACAGCGACGTGAGCCGCCGGTGAACCAGTCCCCTCGTCGCCTTACGGATCCGTCACCTCCGCTGTCAGCATGGAGACAGCGACGTGAGCCGCCGGTGGATCCGGCCCCTCGTCTCTTTCCTGAGCCGCCACCTCCGCGACCAGCTCGGAGACAGCGACGTGAGCCGCCGGTGGATCCGGCCCCTCATCGCTTTCCGGAGCTACCCCCGCCGCAGCCGGTTCCCAGGCTTCGTCCCGGCTCGCCGCCGCAGCCGGTTCCCAGGCTTCGTCCCGGCTCGCCGCCGCAGCCAATTCCCAGGCTTCGTCCCGGCTCGCCGCCGCAGCCGGCCCCGAGGCTCCGCCCCGGCTCGCCCCCGCAGCCGGCCCCGAGGCTCCGCCCCGGCTCGCCCCCGCAGTCGGCCCCGAGGCTCCGCCCCGGCGTTCCTCCAGAGACTCCCTGCGTTCCTCCTGAGACTCTGACCTTCTGCGTTCCTCCTGAGACCCTGACCTTCTGCGTTCCTCCTGAGACCCTGACCTTCTGCGTTCCTCCTGAGACCCTGACCTTCTGCGTTCCTCCTGAGACCCTGACCTTCTGCGTTCCTCCTGAGACCCTGACCTCCTGCGTTCCTCCTGAGACCCTGACCTCCTGCGTTCCTCCTGAGACCCTGACCTCCTGCGTTCCTCCTGAGACCCTGACCTCCTGCGTTCCTCCTGAGACCCTGACCTTCTGCGTTCCTCCTGAGACCCTGACCTCCTGCGTTCCTCCTGAGACCCTGACCTCCTGCGTTCCTCCTGAGACCCTGACCTCCTGCGTTCCTCCTGAGACCCTGACCTCCTGCGTTCCTCCTGAGACCCTGACCTCCTGCGTTCCTCCTGAGACCCTGACCTTCTGCGTTCCTCCTGAGACCCTGACCTTCTGCGTTCCTCCTGAGACCCTGACCTTCTGCGTTCCTCCTGAGACCCCGACCTTCTGCGTTCCCTCCGAGACCCCGACCTTCTGTGTTCCCACTGAGACCCCCTGTGCTCCACCAGAGACCCTGCCTTGGGGGGCTCGTCGTCGCCGTCTGTGGGCGGCCCCCGGGACTCCCCGTTGCCACCTCCGGTGCCGCGGACGGCCGCTAGACCGCCTCCGGGGTTCCCGCCTCCAGCGCCGCGGGCGACCGCCGGACCGCCTCTGTGGTTCCCGCCTCCAGCGCCGCGAGCGACCGCCGGACCGCCTCTGTGGTTCCCGCCTCCAGCGCCGCTGACGACCGCCGGACCACCTCCGTGGTTCCCGCCGCTGCGGACGACTTCCGGACCACCTCAGTGGTTCCCGCCTCCTTTGCCTCCGCCCACCCTGTGGGTAGTTTTTTTTTGTTGTTTATGGACTCTTGGCCCTTCTTGTTTTTCCGCCCACGATGGTGGGTTGTTTTTTGTTAGTTTGGACTCTGGCCCGCCGTCCGGCACCCCTCCACCCACCCTTGTTGGGTTTTTTGGGGTTTTTTTTCTTTGGGCGTCTGGTAGCCGCCCTTGAGGGGGGGGTACTGTCATGATCTGTGTTTTTCCTTGTTTATTTAGAGTTTTCTGTGTCGTTAAGTCTCTTCGTTGTCCTGTCCTCCCCTTGATTGTTCCCAGGTGTGTCTCGTCTCTGTGATTACCCTCCCGTGTATTTAACTCCACCTGTGTTCCTTGTTCCTCGTCGGGTCCTCGTCAATGTCGAGTCTAGCTGTCGTCAGTGTTTCCTTGTGCCTGCTGTTCGTTGTTTGGACTGTGCTTTATCATTAAAATCACCATATTCATCTGACCTGGGTCCGCTGCGTCTACCTCACCACTCTCACCACCCGCACCTCATGACAGCACCATTATAAAATGCCCATTTAAATATCAGTTAGTTATTGGAGAAGAGTTTTAACAACAATGGTTTTAGCTCATTAAGAAAGTTTACTTAAGTCTCACCAGATGGTTTGGCAGATACCTTGTTTGATCGTAATCATAGTTTCTAGATATTGTGCTTTTTAACATCAATTCCTTCAATACATGTAGTTGCTTTAAAATATGCAAAAATAAAGTAGTCATATTGGAATCCTTATTTGTATACAACTTACGCATAAAGTCACAAACCCATTACATGCATCTTACATTTTACTTATTGTATTTTTATCTCAAAATGCATCTATTTAATCCTCAAATGACCTTTACAATTTGGATTGAGTGTTCGTTTTGGAGAAAAAACGATGATGACCAATTTTCTGATTCCATACAGACGATACCTAGACGTTTATTTAAAGTGACCTGATGTTTCAAAGAGAACATGATGCCTTACATTTTAACAACGAAGAGAAACGGGCACAAATAATTGGTACTGTTAACAAGTTCTATCCCAGTTGCTGACCAGTCTAAGTGACATTCTGCAACCTACGTAATATTACAACAGCAAACTGGTGTGCCCATGAAAATGAAGACCCTGCCTGTGTGGAAAATCTTGCCTTAATTTGTATTGTTAATGAAGCACAGACGCATTGGTTGTTTCTAATCCTTTCATTCTTGTCAGTATTTTGCAAATTGCTTCACAATAGTGTCTAATACAGCTGTCTATGTTAGTGAGTTTCTTTCAGTGGTGTTTACATGTAATCTGCTGTTGTTCACTTTTCCTGCAAATGATTGAAGCCAATCAAATCATTGATTAGAGGGACCTGTGAAAAAGATGATTATGCAATCATAGCTACCCCTTTGTTATCACTTTGATGATATGAAAATTACATTTTAAGTCAATCTTATCTGAAGTAAGTCCTAAATCACTCTTGCAATTTTGATTCAGGGTTTAGAATAGATCATTTAATTTGTTTCCCCACTCTCATTGTTGTTAGTAAAAGGCAGTAAAAGTGATGAAATCAACTATCTAAGCCACGAAGGCATTCCTGTAGATCCTCTCCAACAGCTGGCATGTGTGTATGACTTTACCATCTTATCGGCGTCTGACATTTCATATTGAACTGGTACAAATGGCATTTCCCCAGACAACTTGTTAACTTTTAAAGGTTGATAGATCCAATACACATCCGCCTCATAAGCAGTGGATCATGTTGAAAAACAAAGCTTTGAGATTAGCTGCTGTCAACTCTAGGATGAGATGTGCCATCTTGAGGAGCAAAATGTGAAAACTATCCATAAGGTGAAATTGAACATATTGATTTAGAAGCATTTATTGAAAGAAAAAAATGCTCACAGTCCTCCAGCACACCTGCTACCAGTTTTGTACAGTGACTGCAAATGATGTGGGCACTTGTCCTTTTACTTTGAAAGGACAATAACAAACTGATTTAAAGGATGTACAATCCATTTTACAATTTTAGAGTGATAAATAGTTCGAAATGTGACTCGTCTTGATTACTATATTATGATCTTCTTTTACTACCACTGCTACGTTTTCTCATTTTCCATACATCCGTTCTAAAGAAAAGCTGTTACTAATAATATTATACAATGATTAAAAACTCAACTCGGTGCACTAACTAAAACCTTGATAATAGAAAGATAGATTTTTTTTACTCATATTCAGTTTTAAACAAATACCTAAGAAACAAAACAAAACAAACAAAAGAACTGGTCATATAAATGAATGTGACAGAAAACTGTTTTCCATTATTAAGTTTAAAACCACAGATGTAAAAATCAAGCCGTTTTAGTCTTACTTCAGACAGGATTTTATGATGTGTACGCTTACATTACACGATATATGCAAATATGCCCATTGTTTTAACTAACTCAGTTGTTAAATATTATTTATCATAGTCAAAGACAGCTATTGTTTTTTACTTGGTCAAATTAAGGTCAGTAAAATGAAATAAAAATCTGAGCTGGTGAACATTTTTGTGGCATGGTGAGGAAACAATCGCCTCTTGAATGTGAATAAAATATATATAAACTTAATAATATTATAAAAATCTTCATTTGTCTCTTTATTTTTTCCTTCTTTTGTTTTTTTTCTTTCATTTTCTTTCTTTCTCCACTTCTTTTCATGTAATGCATTGCTCACTCTTTCATGATGTGATGTAACACGTCCAATGAATAGGCAAAAATATATTGTGTACCTGACTCAGGGGTACACAAACAAATCAGGACAGATTACTTGTTTTGAGGGGAATAGACTGACATGAAAGTCCAGTTTAGACCTTACTTTCTTTACATCAATATCACATCTATTAATTACCAAGATGTCTCAGCTCTGCGTCTGTGCTCATTATGCAATGGCCGTAATGTCAAAGGGGGAATAGTAGAGGAGAAGGATAGTGACAATCTATCAGCAAATATACAACTGATAAAGAAAAATATAATGCGTGAGAATTTTGTTGCTAGACAAATTTACAGATAAATATACAGTAGGATAAAGAAAAATAATTGATGTCTCAGTTTATTTTTTAAATTTATATATCAACTTATTACTCTTGAAAACTGAAAAAAAATCTTATTTTGTTGCCCATACCCAGTTTTTAATATTAAGCTAAATTTAAATCAGTATTTTTGAAGTATTGTGTTCAAAAATTGCTAATTTCAGACCAAGGCGACAGATACAAGTCATATTTAATAGGCTGAGTAATGTGACTCATCTCAGCAAACGTGTAAGGTAGTTGTACAAACACTGAAAATTATATTTTTATTTGATCACTGCTAATTTCTGTGAAGGAAGAAGAGTAAAACAAGCTAAGTAGAGTGCCAAGGTAAATGTGTAAATTAGAATGTTTCAGATTTAAGTTTTTTAAATGAAAACTAATTCCTAATATCAAAATTAATGACACAAAATTGACAAATTAGATTTGAAAAAAAATGCAATGCTAAAACACACAAGTTGGAAATAATTTAAAAGAATGGTGTCTTACACATTTCAAAAACACTAGTACTCAATGTAGCAAATACAACAATAGACTCACCAAACTAACTCATTGTGACAATAAAAGACAGAATCACACATCAAAGACGACAGCTTTATTGTCCCTTAAAAGAATGAAAGTGAAGAAGAAGTGACAGCTGTGTTAGTAAAGACCATCTTCCCATAAAAACAACCCCGTAGGTCATTTGAGGAAGAGGCTTATTACAATCCATGGTTGTTTTTTATTATGACAAAGTCCTCTTGCGGCCATAGTAATTTTTGACTAAAGAAAAACAGAAAGCAAGGTGATAAAGTTGCTTTGACTCTCAAAGTTCGGTTTGGTAGCATGGATGGATGAAGATGTTGAGCCTATGTAATCGCTTTATTTACTGTTGTCTAGATCAGATCTGTTTACATTTGGAGGTTCAATTAACCCTCGGGAGCAGCTGACTTCAGTATTGAACACCTCACCTCTATTAACCATATGCTCTAGTGGCTGTATAAAACATCATTATATGATCTCTTCCATTCCAGTATTTACACAGAGTTTAAGAGATTTCTTCACATTTTTCAAGTTTGTGTCAGAAATCAAGAATTAAATTAATGCATTTTAGAACAAGAATGGCAAAATATAAACACGCTCATGTATGTTTTGAGATTTCAGTTTATAATGATCAGATCTCTATGTTGTTCTAACATTTTATAAAGCTAATGTCAAGCATACAGAAATGCATGCTACAAATTCTACCATGCCATATTTACTAAGCAAAGATAAGCAAAGCAGAAGCTTGTGAAAATAGATTCACGCCTCAAAACTTCACTTGAAAAACGTTCTTACAATTTAAAGAGCATGTATTTTCCTTTCAGCTTTATGTATTCTCCATTGCCTACATCTATTCTTAGTAATTATTCTAAATATTCATAATACCTCATTTTGTTTAGTTAACTTACCTTACAGATATGGATTAAAGTATTATACACCAAATTATGTCACCAGAGCTCTGTAATTAGTCATATATCAACATTTACTATTTACCAGCATTTATTTCTTCTTTGCCAGTGACTCCTTGCAGTAACCTGCATTTACAGTTATATTCAACAAATTAAATTATTGAAAAGTTTATTCACTAAGAGATGCATAATAAATAGGTTAATTGCACACATGCTGATGTATCCAACGCTGAATAGGATTATGAAAAATTGTCCAACCCTACTGTTTGCTCCTCTTGCTTTTTTTACATTCCTCTATATATGATCAAAAGACTTTTGACTGCTGAGCTATTATAATTCCACTGTGTTTCTTGGGTAAGGATCAAAAGAATAACATTTTCTGTGGTTAGAGAAATAAAGAAAAACTCTAAGAACTTCTCAGTGTGGATCACCACTCAGACAAAAATAAAAGCTGTGGGAAATAATGAAGAGATTTTAATAACCCAAACATATGTATAAACAAAACTCATGAACTATGATGATAAGTTTAACAGTTGAGTCTATGCCTTAAGATTTGCCAATACTTTTTATCTACTACTAGAAGTATTGGCATTGTTTCATAGTAGCCCAGGCAGCTTTTTAACATCAATTTGATGATTTGTGAAGCAAAATGAAGATGATGGTAAGGAGTCCTGCCAACCTCAAATATGTCAATGCCAATGAAAACATGCAAAATGCTGAATGACTAAGAAAGGATAACTTACAAAAATCAGATTTCCACTTACGTTTTTGAAAAGTGTAGATTGTTTTGACATGCAATTGTGATAACACATCTATGTGTATGTATAAGTAAATATGTATATATCTGAGTATTCATGTATTTTCCTCTGGTTTGCCCTGTACACATTCGACCATCACCCTCCAATGATCCACCACTCTCTCAGTCCCCTCCTGGAACAAATAACAAGAAAACCATTGCAACAAGCACCACTCGACGCCACATACCGATCCCAGCCTCTGTAGGTATGCTCACCTCCTCCCTGAAAACTCCACCACGTTAAGAACACTCCTTTTTTTCCTGAACCTAGAAGAACCATGTATTCATTCTATGAAGACAATAACTTGTTCAACACCTTTATTGTTGTGCGTACTTGTTGCCTGCACAAGGGTCTCACACAGAACCAACATAGAAATCCAATTTCAAGAAAAACTAACACAACATTTAACTCCCTACACTATTATACCATAGAAAAAGTCAGTCAACAACAAACAAATCATTGCATAGTTTTGTCCCTCGAAAACGATCGCTGAGAATGAGAATTGATCACCAGTCTATAAATTGCTTATTGTGATTTTGGTTTAGTTTCAATATCAATTTGGAAAAGTTAAAAATAAAAGTAAATGTTGTTTGCTTGCATTGTCTTGGTTAACACAAGAGCTATCATCAGACTTGTTCTGTGCATATCAGTAACTCACCTAGAGGTTCTAACTGCTGAGGTGGATCAAATAACAAGTTCAACGTCACCTTACAAACTGCCTGCCTTTTGTCCGAAGTAAAGAAAAAAAAAAGATTGACAACTCATTAACATCTCCAATCCTTCTGTTAATGTACGGTTACTGATTTACTGATTGTTGATTTTTGTTTTGCATATATATATATATATATATATATATGTATATATATATATATATATATATACATATAATCTGTTATTGTATGCCCAATAGATAGCAGTTTCTCATCAACCATCTGTCACAAGATGGAGCAGTTTTGGATATCATGCTTTTTCTAATATATATGACTTGATAACTTGAAAACCCACCTGTGATCATTCAGTTTATACTTAAAGTTCTTGTGCAAGACCTAATTTGTGAAGAAAATGAGCATGAGCTCCAACACCAACAATACCAAATTCAAAGGGAACAATTACATTATTATTATTCAAATATATGTACAATGTATTATACTGAAAGTTGAAAAAAAGTGTTTTCTTTATAGCAAGGTTCAGCCACATCTTTATTTCTTAATGGCCATCCCCTAAAAAAATTGCTATCTGAGAAACTACTGTTGACCTTCTGCTGCTGTTTTATTAGGCTTGTGCTAAACTACTACATCTAAGTGTGGTTCACCAACAGCTCTTCAACACAGAGAATGGCTTCAGGGGGTCATTTTCACTATGCAGAAAATCATCTTCCACCCCCTGCCCTCCCTAAAGGAAATATACAGCTCTTGCTTTCTCAGGAGATTTTGCAGCATTCTGGCAGACCCATCCCACCAGGGGCATTACTTGTAAGAACTGCCTCTGGCAGGCATTACAGGACCCTCAAATCACACACAAACAGTTTATATCCCAGAGCTATCATGGCACTCAACTCCTTCAGACCCTAAAAGAAACAATGCAACACCCACAATTCTCTTTGTCTGCAAACAACAAGAAACAGAAAAAAGAACACTCTATAGGTGAAAATTTCCACTGCTCTATCACAATAATATTATGTGACTGAAACACAACTGGAAAGGTGCCAAATTTAAACTTACTTCACTGGTAAGTGATTTAATGATCAAGCACAAATGAGTAACTATAAACCGTGTTTCATTACGAGTCCATTAAAAGCTGTTGGATTCCATAAAACAGTCTATTAATTGAAATTGATTAGAAGGTGCAATTTGAGAGCATTTTGAATGGGGAAAAAGTCCTTAAGGTGCAGTTATTGGAATACCTGTAGCCACATTCAGCAAGCATGAGCTGAAAATGTCTTTCTTCTATAAACTTGTGTTCCCCTGAGTACTGACCAGGAACAATTATGAGCAAAAAACTATAAAACATATGCAAGTAGAACATGTTGATTGTCCTGTTGTGTTTTGCTGCAAATCCCATTTTTTTATTGCCTGTCATAAAATGAGCTGCAATCTACAAAAAAAAAAACCACATTGTCTACAAAGGGAAAATAATAATTACTGAAATCACTAATTTAACCATCTAAGGACATTTTCTTATTATTCTAAGCCTCAGCGGCTTCCCAGTGTCCCCGTTGGTGACACAGTAGAGTATAACAGATAACCTTTCTTTGGGTTTGAGCACTCATTTTATACATTTTTATTTTGGACTGAGTTCACACATCGTAGTCTTATCTTTATATTTAAAGCCAAGCCAAGTCTGCAGTATTTGAAGGACAAGTCCTAAGTTTAGCCCCAAGTCTTTTGCCTCAATTCAGAGTCAAGTCTCAAATTTTCTCATCACATCTACATCTTCTAGTGAAGCTCTAACTCTTTATTGCCGTAGGTTTGGACTCCAAACGGTCACTGTTTTCACTTAGGTCTGAAATACAATGTGGACATTTGACTGTTATCTTTAATAATCTTTTAATAATTTGTCCTAAATGTGCAAGGGGAAAATAATCAAATGTAATATTTACCCCTTTAGAAATATAAATAGGCATTAGTTAGAGAGTAATATAGAACATAGAGAGATGAAGGGAAAAGTTAACCAAAGTCTGTCTTAAATGTTTTTGGCTGTTGTGCAACGTCCTGTAACATTAATTAAGTCCATAATGGGAATGAAGGATTTGAAATACATCTTTCAAATATTGGAGAAACACAAAGGAGGCAAAATAAAGAGGCTGTGTGCTGAATCTGGCTTTCTAAGAGCTTCAGTATGTATCATATTGAGAGACAGATCAGAGTAAAACACTGTTGGTAAATCTTAGTATGCATTTGAGTAATGTGCTTTTTGAGCCGGAGTCCTCCCCAGTCATCCAAAAGTAAATGATAGTTTAGTGCATATCTTTTCAGTTCTACTCTTACCAGTGCTTTTGTCAGTACGGGCAAGACATTGATAAGAGCAGAGCAATGACACATCCTGTAATAGAATCACAGATTCCAAGAGGACTTTACCCAAGCAAGATTTTGGTCTAACAACATCTCTGTAACAGTCTTTGCCTTACTGGAAATGTTTAGTTGTCAAAAATGGACTTTAATAAACTTTCCTTGTGTCAAACATTTCTAGCATTGTTGGAGTGTGTACACATGTTTGTGTCACTTTGTGTTTTACATCCCAACTCTACCATCTAATAATGCTATGAAGACTTTAGTTTTTAATTGCATTAGCATCTAAGCTTCCCCTCATCATCAGCAATGTCCTCCAGACAGCCCTCCTTTGTTTAGTGCCAACCATGGATTACTCTCTTGCCCTCCTGCCTGGTCTTTTGCTAATGCCTTGTAATGAGAAATTCTCAGTATTCTTGTGAGAGATAGCTGAGCACAGTAAGTTACAAGAGAGTTTGGGTCACAATTCAAGATCACCAGTTCTCTGATGCAAAACTCTAATACACTTCTTTAAAATTTCAAGTACCAGTGTCTCTTGGGAATAGTAATCTCTTGAATGAGAAGACTCATTAGCTCCCTGTTTTGTTTATTCTCTATTGGCTCTTTGGTTTTGCAAAGCTCAGGGTAAATTAAAGTGAGTTTTTATGACTATTCAGAGAAAAAACAAAAATACACTCCAGACATTTCAACAAATCAGGATTTATTTTGTTCTTTGCAGAAAGAAATTTGCCTTTTTGCAACCTGTGTGTGTGTTTCTATAATATCTAAAAATGGTTTATGTAATGGAACATACAGATATGGATCAGAGGCTGATTTCAAAATAATCTGCTGATAATTGCCAAAAAGCTCTCAATTTTTTTATTGCTCAACAGACCTCTCAGCAGATTGCATTGTAGCATTCACTGGATCCACCAGCTGGAGCCCTAATAAGGCTGTTTATTATTTTTTTTGGCTGTGGGGGTCTAAGGGACAACACACAGATGGGAAAAAACATAAACACACTAGTTGCATATGAAAGCATTGTGCTCATGTGCAACTACCCACAAACCTTATGAAAATTAGACAAGCACACAAACTTATCGACATAAACAGTTAGAACCTTTAATAGAACCTTCCTCGTTATGAACTCAGATATATGCAGAAGGCGATCTGAGGTCTGAAAATCTACTTTATTGTGAAAAAAATCATTACATGCAATGATTTTCTGAGGATCTCCTCAGTCTTCCAAAGAAAGCATACAACACTCCCATGACCTTACCTGAAGGGCACACTGTGAACATTATGAACAGTGGTATGTGTTGTTTTTTTAAAAACATATTTGGTGATTTTTGGTTTCTTTGAAAACAGAATGTATGACATGATAGTCTAAACATAAAGTTGATGACTTTTGAACTTTGCATGAAGATTTATTTAATCAACTTACAGTTGCGCTCACCTTTTTTGCAGATAGTCGATGCCACAGGTGTCTTCAGTTGCACTAAAATCGAACAGCTAGAGCCCAGTTTACTTTTTTTGTTGGTCTTGATCTTCAATATTCTTTTGTTCTTGTTGAGTGGCTAGGATCTTGTTAGAGTACTGAATAACCTCCATCCATCTTTCTGGGTACTGGGTACATTGTCATCTCTGCCTTGGAGCATGACTTTGTCAAATAAACCAACCTGAGCACTTATTGTAGTTCCTTGGGTGTGTATGTGGCTTTGTTGTGACTTTGAACTGGTCAGTGGTCTCACTCATTTTGAGTTTATGACTTTCAAAATATACACTAAAAGAAAATGCAATTTCCACCTCTGGAATAATAATAGGTGCTGAATTTTCAATGTTCACTTGACAATAAAAAAACAATGTACTTTGAAAACAAAAAGGAAAAACAACTTACTTGCCAGTCAAATTACTCCAATTGATTAATAGTGCTTATTAATACAGAACTGAACAATAAATATACTTTTAACACTGCAGCTTTAGTCTCTGTTGTCAGTAATAGCAGTTTTGTCACGTTTGTCCCTGGGATTTTAAATAAGTGAGACAAGTCATAAAAACATCTCATTAAATTCTTTAATTTCTAATTCCTTAACAGAGTAAAAAAATAAATTGCTGTTAGTGTAGGTCTTGTGTAGGCCTCTGTTGATTCATGATTTGATGATCTCAATGAGAACATGGCAATATCTTGGTGATTATGGTATCAGTTGCTTTTTTTATATGTCATATCTAATGTCTGGTACATATAATTGTGCATTAATGTCCTATGTAAAAGTAGGTTCAAATGGGATGAAAAAAGTGTTGTCCCTGTAAGACATAGAGTAAATCTAAATATGAAAAAAGACAATTTAATACCAATGACTATTTACATTTTGAAAGAGTGTGATGTACTACCTTAACTTATTAGATTATGTTAAAACTAATGTTTGTTTTTTTCTTGTATTCTCTTTAATTTGACAAATTGTACTAAAAATCTAATTTGAATGTGAAAAGAGATCTAGAAGACAAGGGTAATATTTGTGGTTGACTTACAAAAAATAGGACAAGAATTAAAACTATTTACTGATACATTCATACCACCTCAAACAGCATTGTTTCAAGAGGTAATGTTAGACCATGTACTGTCTAACAATTTGGCCAAACTTATGCTCATTCTGCAAGTCTAACAAGAGTTTCTGCTCTAACTCACTTCATCTACAGGAAGGAATTTTTTCTTTAGCCTGTCTGCAAGTTCTGCATGAAACTGCTAATGGCAAATTCATTTTAATTAGATGTTTTCAACCAATTAAGTTTTGAAAACATGCAGAAGTTGGGCTTGGGTGTTCAAAATACATCTATCTGTTCTCAAACTCCAACATTTTTGTAGCAGAAAATGGACGTTAACCAGTACGTCTCGAATACTATTTTACAGATTTAAACATCGACGAGACAGATTGACCTGTATTGTCTGAGCCTAAAAGCCAAAGTGTTCTGGCAGTGGAGACTCATTCAGTTGAATGGCATGACAAGAATTGTGAGCTAAATTTCTGAGTTGAATATCCTCAATCGAAAGGCATCTGGAAGTAAAACAGCAGCAGAAAATATGTGTTAAACATTTGAAACTTCATGCTGCTTGCCTTGTCAACTTGTTTGTACTTTAATAATTTTTTAACTGTGGTTTATTTAAACAACTCATAACTGCGATCTTAATAGTAACTGATGTTGTATTCTTATTACCCTAAGAAAACATCATGAAGTTAGTCAACTGATACTTTGTAATTTAGATTTATACAATGACAGGTCACATAAGTACAAGAGTGCATTAAAAACAGAAGTCTTTTGAATGACTCCTGCACTCAAATATTATGACTGCAAGTGTTTTCTGGACATGTGTCAGACGTAATTTTGTAGGTTTGAGAAAACAGATTGGATATGAGCTAAAATTGAAGGTTTGTCATAAATCAGCAGACTGAACATCTAATGAATATTCAGTAAGACATTGCTGAATTTTTAGCAGGTGGATTTAGAGTGAAGCAGGGAAAGCAAATCTTTAATTCTTGCTCTAGTTGTTGCTTGCTATAGTAATGTAAGTACTTTGTAAATGCATGGACTATCCTTTGAAACAGCTTTTTAAATCATCCTCAGTCTTCATATGTATGTGAATGTGTGTTCCTTTACATTATTAGTGACAGTGTATTTGTGCAATCAGTCTATTGGAGAGCCTCAGGGTAATATTTGTAATACCATGTACCAATTGATGACTGTGCATACACAGTCTTTACAAACCCATCCCTTTAGTCAAAAATTTCCTCTGTCCATAAGGGATACTGTTTACATCAAATATTTATGCTGTACCAACAGAAAATGGTCGCTCCAAAAAGGGATGACCTACTTCCCACATTTAGCCCCAAAGGAACTGTCTCTGGAAAAACATAAGAGAGGAATGTTTAGCCAACAGGGCTGCTCTTTTAGGCCTCAGATAAACATTATTCTCATCCTGGTTCTATCACCACTTTATTCTAGCACTCCATCCTGACAGATGTTTGGTGTCACTTTGAACTACAATCACATAGGAACATTAAAATGTTTTTAAAATGATCAATTCTAAAGATGTTGTGCATATATAACATTTAAAGCAGCTTGAGGTACACTGTATATTTGTTTTTACATATTTACTAAAACTCTTATTTTGTCCTTACAGTGCAAGACAGATAATTTGTGAAAACGTATGCATTCTCAGACTCCTGCTAGAGGTCCTACTCTATTTCAGGAATAAACCCCTCCCAGACAAAAACAGCCAATCAAACCCAGGAGGAAGGTCTTGGCAGTTATAAAGAGTTAAATGCAAAGGAGCAATGACATGAGAATATGAGTTTCCTGTAGAATTGTATTTTATCACACTACTTGTGTGACCAGGTGATGTGCAATAATCCTAGGTATAATTTTTCTCTTAATACATGTCAAAGCTATTCGTTGATTTTTTTGTTTTCCTCCACAACACCATACTGGATCATCATAAGTTTATTTTTATTGACTGCCTGTGTATCACAGTACTTAAGGGTCATTGCAATTAAACCTTTATAACATAACCAAGTCTAAAAACTATTTTCTATTCCAAATACTACTGTTATTGACTTTAGGTCACAGGCAGGTTATTCTTATTTACTCTAAATTAAATATGAGCATTTTTTTAGTTCCTGTTCAATGTGTACGTGGAAGCCAAACATAACTATCTTTTTCTTCTCTCTTTCATGCTAACTCCCACTCCCACACACAAGTAGATAAAAATGTGAAAAATCGAAACACTCAAACGCTGCAATAAAATCAGACTAAACTAAGACTGAACAATAGTGCACTATACATACAGCTATGGAAAAAATTAAGAGACCACTGTACTGAACCCGATTGAAGACCTCATTGTTATTCCACCAAATATTGATTTTGAACTCTTCTTGAGTTAAAACATTAGTATTGTTGTTTCTAAATGAATATGAATATGAATTTGTTTTCTTTGCATTATTTGAGGTCTGAAAGTACTGCATCTTTTTTGTTATTTTGACCATATTTCATTTTATGCAAATAAATACTTCATTTTTGCTTGGAATTTCAGAGCCATGTTGTCAGTGGTTCATAGAATAAAATAATGTTCATTTTACTCAAACACCTATAAAGAGTAAAATCAGAGAAATTGATCATTTAAGTGGTTTCAAGTTTTTACAGAGCTGTATATTAAATGAGTTAAAATAGCCAGATAAAATACACAAAAACATTTCTTAGTTGTGTCACAAGTTTAAAACATTCCTTTCTGGTAACTAACAATAGGAACAGGATTATTTTAGACAATTATAAATATTTCTGATGTGAGTACTCTCATTAAGTAACACATTCTAATTTAAAATGTTTTAATAATGGACATTAAACATTATAACTAACACCAGAATAACACACTGTATTGGTACTTTAACCATTATCTAGAAGTTTAAATGAACAGATTAATTTCATTTGATGAGAAAGTGTTTGCAACAGCTACCAGAGAAAAAGCAGAGCCTGCAAGGGTAAAGTCTTGAGGCAGTTGTGATGAATGAGCTGATTTCAATTTACAACATGTAACCATGCACTGGCCACTTGCCATATCTCTAACCCATTAGCTATCATCCGACTTTGCATTAAAGCTGTTTGTTTGTTTTGTTCACCTGTCCCTCTTTGTGTGCCCTTGCTTGCCTGCATCCCTTCAGGTATCGCTACCTTTTCCGTTTTCCAATTTCAAACGCTTCCTCAAGAGCGAAGTTTGATGAATGTCGCTCACATTAGGGTGACCTCCAAGATAACCCCTCGTTTCCTTCCCAAGAAAAATTCATCAGGCAGAGTTAGGCAGCCCTTGGGATGTGTGATTCAACACTCAAGGTGAGTGTTTGTCACATAGACCTAAAATGGCCAGATACTGGTGAGGAATGGGAAGGACAGAGATGTGGTGTTCTCATAGCTTTCGGTATAGACTGATGTAATAGCATAAATTCCCTTACTGTGGATAGTAATGTGTAATCAATATCGCCACACAAAGTCTAAAAAAAAGGTTTACAAAAAGACAAAGAACTATGTAAATAACCTTTGACTTTGAGCTCCCCACCTATTTTCATAGTTATTGCAAACTTCAGCTTTGAGCCTGCTATGTTTATTCATTTGTACACTGCAGAGATTAATGTTTTCTTAAACAATATTAACCCTGAAATTAACATTATTATGAAAAACATCCATCTGTTGCATTTGACATTTTATTTTCAATTTATTTCTATGTTAAGCATATTATAAGGTACTATGTGGATTTTCTTGGCTTCTAATCACAATGCTGTAATAAACATAGCTTGTTTATTCTTGATTTAATTTAAATTCCAACCACTTTTAATGAAGAAGTGTAGAGGAGTGAAAAACGAGTGTAGTTATGAGCAAATAAAAGCACTAATTAAGTAAAGAGAGGAAATAGGCTCCCCATCATTTTTTGTTCTGTTTATATCCTTAACTTCTTTTTTAATAAGTCTATTGATATTATTTCAGTTTTTCAGCGCTGTTCTACATCCACCCACTAGGGGGCACCTGCCGTGTTGGTGGCATAGAGGCTCATGGAAAAACAGAAAAAGAACAAACCATCCCTCACATTGAAAGCTAACAGAAGCTCAATGCGTGTCATCTTTTCTGAGCCACAGGTCAGTAAATTTATATTTTAATGCATGTATGATTCTGACTTATGAGAGTTGAAGAGATGAATTAATCGGCAGTCAACCTGTGGGTGATATTGTAAAAAGCTGTACTATTGTAAAAAGCTGTACTAACTCACTGTAATGCTAGCGACCTTTGACTATGTATGAAAAGCTAACTGGAAGACTGGTGAATTCACTTTGAACTTCTTGTGCTATGCACCTATTGAAATGGCTCTTTCAACTCGTTGAGAGAGCCAACGAGTTGAAGTTGAGTTCAATGCCAGGAAAAAAATACATAGAATTTAATATATATATATATGTATATATATATATATATATATATATATATATATATATATATATATATTTATAACACACTCTTCTTCCTATAAAGACTGTTTTAAATTCTGTTACTTGAGTCTGCTCAAGACAGTGGTTACCTGGGTAATATGAGTAGTATAGTAATATGATCCCAGTCTTTTCATCACTATCGTTCAAAGATCTCAAGGCCATCCAAGCTTGGATTTCATTTAGGCATTCTAACAAAGGATGAACATATTAAGCATAATGAGGAATATGCCGTTAAAAATGGTGTGAATTCAATTTCTAAAAATTAATTTGTGTGAAAATAATTTTTATTTTTTAATTTTTGAGTAGACTGGGAGTCTCGAGATTGGGGACACATTTATTTTTAACCTGAGTACTTATGATTGGAGGGCAAGATCAGTTCAAGATGAAATCCCTATGAAGGGAGTTTTAAACAAACACTACCACTTTACCTTTTGACTTTAGTGAGTAAAAACTTGTATCCGGTACTCACTTTGACCATTAGTATTGTGGGCACTATTGTCTATGACTGGTGTAGGCTTCTATAGTACTCCTCTTACAGGCTGGGAATAATAACCAACAGATGTTGTACTTAAGGTTATATATACAGTATATATATGAAGTACAGTGCTTTCACACTGCACTGTGTCAAACAATCTATACTAATTAGAAAATCTGATCAAGGTGCATGTGGTGGCGCTGCATCAAGAACTGCTGAAGGAATTGACATAAAACCTCTGAAGAAGCAGCACAACGTTCTTATTCACATAACGTGAACAAAAATGAAGTAGCGTCAGATTTTAGCAGTTGTAGGATTTCTGCATTTATATACATTACCGGTTTGGGCATCAGCGATTAGCTGCTACAGCTAGTGATGCGCTCCTGCAGGTGCCATTACTATGGATTGAGTCATGTCCATAAAACCAGTGTTCCAATGTGGGACGAGCAGGAATCTGTCACAAAAAATGGTTGTGGTGCCCTCATTTCGTACCCGCTTTCTATAAAATATGGCTTAAATTAAAGATGAGAAAATTGCGATCTCCGGTCCACTTGTATCCATATATGCATTCGAATTGAATCGCACGGGAGTCCATTTCAACCGAACCGTGATCTAGGTTTTTAGAGGGTATTAGAATTTGATAGCACATTCACACCTCTCCAAACCAACCGGACTTTCTAGGCAAACAAACTAGAGTTTGATTAATGCTGACTAAACAGATCTAGTGTGAATGCACCCTTGGTCTCAGTTGACGTCAGACAGTGGGCTCAAGTATTTTTTTTTATGTTCCCTCTATAAATAAATCAGTTTTAAATGTACATTTTGACTCTAATTTAAAAATATTGCAAGATCTATTTTCTCTACAAAAAAATGTAAAAAACTGTTTTTAACAGATTTTTTTTAAACATACCCATTGACTTCTTCTTGTATTGTATAAACTTACAAAGCCAGGCAAAAAAGCACAGAACATACTGTGTGATGTTTGGAAAAGCAAATCTAAAATATGTGGACCTCAGGTTTGTCCTACCCATTTTTATTCCCTCTATTCCTCTTGAGCATTGAAACCAGTGAAAAGAGCACGTTAAGACAGAGAGCAGCTGCTGGAGGGGGATACCATGACCTTAGGTTCATATTCTTGGCATAAATCTTGCCCTCTCCTAAAGCAACACAAGTGGAGAGTCACAGTATGGCTGCTCAGGTCATCATCACAAGAAGATGTCAAGGGCCAAGAGGGACACTCACCCTAATACCCTCCCACTACTCTCTGCCCTCTAGGTGCTCATCAGATCGATTTTACCTTTGGGTGAAAACAGTTAGATGTGCTCAGTTCAAGCCCTCTTCAGAATCTCTCACTATGAAATATATACTGGGTAGGATTCCGAAGCGCTTATGTATTTAAAAATGCGAAGCTCGTAGCTTTACAAGAATGTAAGAGATCAAAAAATAATAATGCAGCATGAACTTTTGTTTTTAGTTTTGTAAAAGCATGGAATAGAGGTGCCAGAAACAAAGTTACTGCTTTGTACAGCTGCAGTTCAGATATTTTCCAAATTTTTAATTGTAAATAAAAAAACCGAGGCAGTTCAACAAATGGAAATTGAATATCAAATTCTAAATTATCTTTTATGAAAGAATTAATGAAATGCTAGAGCTGAAAAATAAAAAAAAATCCTCTTGGGATAATATACTTCATACAGAATATTTCACTTATTCTAGTGTTCAACTTAGAAGCGTCTAGTCTACCCAAAGAAATGGGGAAATGTACGCTCTTTAATAATTCAGTTTAAGAGCTGCTCCAGGCACATTGCAGTCCAGTTATCCTGAATACATCTCTAGGCCATACAGCCACTTATCAATTACTCTGCAGCTTTTCAGAATCCTAACATTAACCTCTACGAATAAGAATAATTATACTCATCAATGAGATTTTTTATTCCTCATTTAGTGCATTAAAAATGCTCTCTCACTTTGGTTTTTAGAATTTTATAGAAGCTATTTGTTACAAAAAAATGAAAATGTCTATACCTTTAGATAAATGGCTTTTTATTTTTGATTATGCAGACAACATACAAGATGTATGGACTGTGAAATGTTGATAAGGTTTAATAGTACTATTCAAATCTTAAAAGAGAGGGCATAAACACTGTAGGGGTGATGGGCTTTGGTGTAAGCTTGTAAAGTGATGTGCTGTGTAAAATCTCTGATGTGCTTACTGTCAGAAGTGGATATTAATACCGCACAACCTCTTGCAGAATTTAATATTTTGGTTTTAAATGAGGCCAAACTACTTACATTTTGAAAACTTGAAGATGAAAGATGAAAACCTCTTTTTAAGTTTGTTGTATGCTAGACACATAGTTAGATTCCCATCTGTTTCCAACAAACCTGAATCCTAAGTCTCTTGATCAATCTTATACTTAACTTGCCCTTATACTATTTTTGAAATTATGTCCCCTCACCAGTTACTCATTCAATGCAATTACATTTATTATTTAAAGCCTAGTCTATATAAAATCCATTGGTATTTTTAACACACTAAAGATGCTTTTGGAGTAATTTGGGTAGGCTGATCGCTGCTGGGGAGGTTAATTACTGTTCCGTGTGTTCTTCATTTGTGGATAATGGCTTTTTACTGAGTGGATGGTTTAGGTTAGAGGTCATGTTAATTGAATATTTTCTGTCTTTGACACATTTTTAACACAATGAAAGACAATCCGTCATTTTTGACAGATTTTAATTCACACACCTGATCGCTTGGTTCAGATATTTTCAACTTTACACACAGAGTCATTGCTAAGGTCACTAAATCAATAATAATAATGATAAAAAAAAAAAAGATTCCCATCAGAGCATCATTTCCGACCTGGGCATTCTACTCATCTCGCTATTTGGGAGAGGCTTTGGAGTGCATCTGTGACCACTATAGGTCATATGCCAGTGCAGCTAGATCATGGGATGTTTCTGTGCATGCATGGGATTTCCTCCAGCTGAATCGAGGGCTTGAGAGATCAGGATCCCCCTTGTTCAGAGAGTGTTGGCAATGTTTGATTATTTCATTAGAAGAAATGTTTCCCAATTTGAACATTTTGGCTGAAGTGGCATTTGTAATCCCAGTCTCCTGTGTGGCAGTAAAACGTGGATTCAGCCTACAGATCAGTATCAATACCCCTGTGAGATAATCTGTCCAAAACCTTATGCAGCAACCCCTCTTATGACGATTGGCTCTGCACATATGGGTGAGCAATTTAAGTCCAGACAGACTGGGAGGATCAGGCTGCAGGTGGTGAATTGTTTATTATTTAAGTGTAATCATTTATTTACACTGTCATATGTTGTTAGAGAGGACAGTCAGTGGTTTTTGTCACTGCAGAGAAAAAGGTAAAAAAAATAAATAATCTGCTGGATGTGTGATGTTACAATGTGGCTTCTAAGTTTATCTTGTTCAGATTATTAGTTAAAATAAATGTGGATTTTTACCTGTCAATTTAAAAGTTGACGAGTAAAGTGGACTATGTATTTTTTGACCCTATTAGTCAATAGTTGGAAAGTGAACCAGGGATCTTCAGTGTGGCAGCATGCATAAGATTGGATAAGGTATGCTGCTAAACATTTTGTCAGTGATATAGTGTCTTTGAGACCAATGGGAAAGTTGCTACAGCTTAATTGCTGTAAAAGGTCAATGCTGGGTTCATAAATATTTTTGTTTTCTATTATGTTGAGTTTTTAAGTGGGCAGCGACCAAACCGAACTCTGACTGAAATGTATCTACTACTGAAAGCGCCTGTTGCGATCATCCGAGCACCAACGAATGACTGCAAAAGAATTAAAAAATAACATTTTCTGTTACATTATGTCTGTGCAAACGATACGTGGTATCAAGGGAAAAAGGCAAGCAAAGGGGTACATGATGCAAATAGGTAATAATTTACAAGGACACTTTTATGAGCTGTAATTCATAAGGTTTAGCTTAAAACATTCCAATAGTACAAATAGGTTTCCACACCAGCAACTCTTTAGAGAAAGTCATCTCTGGGGGTAATCTCTGCAACAAGATAATGTTCTCTGTGTCAAAAAGAGAAAAATTCAAGAATATATTTTAGAATTGCTGTTTATGAAATCTACTTATCTTCAAAATAAAACAGCTCTCAATTAAGTTTGTGCTTTGCCAGACATTTAACTCTGATTCACAGAGGCTCTACATTGCAATTTACAACTTCTATAAGATCAGCTACTTACTTTGTTCCAGATACAAATACAGCTCCACTTCAAGCAAGGGATAGGTTTGTTGGTAAATGGGTGACATACCAAGTACTAGCTAGTTATGAAATGATTAAATAGGATTAGAGTCAGATAACATGATGTCTTTAATGACCTGTCTAATAACAACTTGTTTCATTTAAACATGTTATTTGTAGGAACTTATCAAATACAAACACTGTATATTTCAGCAAAGTTTGCCCCTTTTTATGCAGATGTCTGTATAAAAAATATCTGCAAAGTTACTGAGCATATTTTACAAGGTGGAATTAAAATATAACTAAAACAAAACCTTGTTCTTTCATATTTACCAATATCTAAGTATATTTGAATGAATGAATATTTCAAAAGGAAAAAGAAATAAGTAAATTCTAAATGTATTTTCGCATTGACAGCAACATTTTCCCTGACAGGGCTTCTGGTGTGTTAACACCGACATCTCACTGGAGCTTGAAATTCAATTTCACTTAAAATCCACTACAGGAAGTCAGTGGTTGAATAAAATGGCCGTTTATCAATCAGCTTTGTCAGTACTATCCCTTTGGGTAAACGTGAGTAGCACAATAAATCAAACGATAAAATTCTGTTTCCAGACAAAAGTTTAAAGTTTCTCACTAGTGTAGAGGCATGTTTGTGATGGTGTTTATTTTAGAGCTAGTTATTTTTTATTTTTGATAACCTCTTGCGGAGAATACTTGTTTGCTTGCACCAAACAATGCTTTGAGATAGAAAAATAAGTTGATGACCCCTAACTTACAGCTTAAAACTGTACTATAAGTAATCACTTTAAATTTTTTCTATTTTTACCTTAAATCTGACATTTATCTTATCCAAAACACGTCTTTATAATGGGACACATCCTTAAACCAATCCTTTGTTGAGGCACTTTTTAATTTAATCACAGCATTCACTCTTCCTTTGTTGCGATCAATCAGTTTTGGTATATTTCTGTCTCTGGTTTGTAGTTTTCTTTGTGTTCAGTTTCAATTATTTCCCACTATTTCCTCTGTAAATAAACCCGCTGGTTATCACAGTTTAGAACTGATTCCTCCAGTAATAAACTTGGAGCACTGTCTGCACTCCATGTCCTGTCATCCTTGTGCAAGTGCCGAAGGTTTTCTGTTTATGTTATGAAACCTTCATTTTGCACGTCAGTACACTGAATTAACCACTGATTAAACAATGCTCCTTTATTTTATTTTGCTGCTTGCAAATGCATTGGACTGAGAAGTAGTTTGTATTCTTAGCTCAGCAGATGTGCAGTCCCATCAGGTGTTTGCTAATTGCTGCTGCTAGTCTGATGGGGCTAGTAGCAGCACTCTGCCCCATGCTGATTGGGAAGGCACGGAGGAGGGTGCTTTGTGAGGCGGACTCTCGACTGGGGACTGCAGATCTCAGGGAGAACTTTGTGGAAATAGGCAGTGCTCGATGAGACCAAGTGTTTATGCACCCAAATGGCTACCATGGTAGATTAAAGAGTTCCTCAGACATGAGGGAAAGAATCAAAACAACACTCCAGGCATGTTCCTAATGAGGGAATATCATTATAACCTATATGGAGCTAAAACAAAAAGCCCCCCTTTAAGACTTTCATGGTATATTGCTCATATCATTGTACAGTGTAGCAATGTGATATTGACTTCTTAAGTCATCCTTTAGGTTTACAATGTAACAAAGGCTGTTTGGAAGGTGTGACCTTCTCAAATTGTGGAGGACAGTCCAAGATTTATGTCACAGTTGAGAGCTTCTGTTGGGAGCCCTGACGGACGGATAATCCTGTGGTTTAAACTTGGCAAATATTGATCCTGTGGCCCTTAGTGGCAAGCTTCAAGTCCTGAAATTGAGGAAAATGGATTACAAGGCAGAGTCAAAAAAGAAGACACATGAGAAAAATATGCTATTGTGATTGTCGAGCAAGATAGCACTCAGAGAAAATAGTTTAAATAAAATCTGTCCAGAGGCATGAAGATATAACATGCCTTTATTCAAATTAAGGATGTCTATGTTTGTCTTAATATTGGAGGCTTACATCTAGGTTTACTGTTCTCATGAAAGAAAGCATTGCAATTCTTTGTTAGCAATACCAACACAATGCAGAGGGTTTTACTCACTAATTTAAACTAGTTTCAAAACATAGGGCAATATTTTAATCTCAAGGAAGAATAGGGCATAAAAGCAAAATCTAAACAGAAGTTAAACTCATAGAAAATCTGCTCTCTCTGACTATGACCTTCCTACTTTTAATTTCTCTTGATTTGTTGTCTGCTTTTAACCCTTGGGTTTTTGGAGCCAACATTTAATTTTGTTGTTTCTTTTTGTTTTCGTTTACGCTCCAGTTTTTTTCAATACATGTATTTTTGCTTCAGCTCTACATTTTTCTTGCAGTGATCGCATTTGGTCTGCGTAGTTGTTGAACAGCTCAAGTTTAAAGTGAAGGTGAAATCAAAATCGTAGTACTTCACACACAACTAAAGTTTTAAATCATTAAGTGACTATTAACTTCACCATTTTTTTTACTATCATTAATATTTAATTACATTTTTATTTATGCGGGTAAATCTCATGGAGATACAGGGTTTCATTTTTAAGAGAGGCCTCATAATTCATTTAAATTACACATAACCGGAGCTGATGTATAATGTGGAAATTCTTTTTCAAAGTCACTCTTGTCAACATCTTACCCAGATTAAAATGAGATATTCCATCACTGTAAACATAGATATGTACTGTATATCTACACAGTACATTGTTCTAGATATCTAGCAAGAATGTTTTTGGTATAAAAATTGGTTACCGTCTTTTCTTGCAGCTTGATAATGGTGAATTTATTTCAGACTTTTGTTTTCCTACCAGAAAACAAAAGAAAGGTAGTATATACATGTTCCTCAGTGTAAATACAAGGTCTTATTACATACCACACATACACTATTATGTTAAAATACACCACTTACTTGGTAACTGTATCTGAAAAGGGCTATGGAGAAGTTGAACTTATTTAATCATACCCTGTGTCTTATCATGTACACCATGACATAAATAATCTTCCCATGTCCTGTTTCCCTTCTAAATCAAAACATCCTTTTAAACTAAGTGTAAACCATACATACACACACATATACACATACATACAGCTTGAAGCTGCCAAGAAAACAAAACAAGAAATCAGATAGCAGCGTCATTAGTTCTACTAAATCCCTTGCAATCTACTTTTCTGTTGTCATTTTTATCCTGTCTTCTTTACATTGTTTCATTTAAGGTTGAGCTATATTGCTAAAAAGCGTCTAATGATAAAAGCATTTCATATGAGTCAACATCAATATTTATTGGTTATTTAAATATCCAAAATACTGACAAACTGGTAACATGGCATTTCCTCTTCTACCCACAATTTCCCCTGAAGCTCTTGTACTCACATTTCTATGTTTTGTATTTGTAAGCAGCTACGGGGAACGGTGGCTAAACTTTAAGCTGCTCTCACATACTCATGCATGCTGTGTGTATTCTGTGAGGCTCGCTGACTCTATGCAAACTGTCCACGGACGATAAGATTTCATAGTCAAGAATACAGACTGACTACATTTCTCATGACAAATTCCTTAACCCTCCTGTTATGTTCGTTTCTAGGGTACAGCAAAAATGTTCGTGGGTCAATTTGACCCGGGGAGTGTTTAATCATGCAATAGTGTCAGAAACCAAAAGATTCCTCCAAAACATTTTTGTATCTGATTATTAACTCCAATACTAACCATTTCAATCAATATTTCTGCAATAATGTATTTTTTATTTCTCAGAAATTAAGGATCAATGACGACAACTTACTTTTTTACTCATTTGGACATAAAATGTGTTATTTACATTTTTAATGTCCACTGAAAAAAACCTAGACACAAAAAAACTATAATTTCCTTGAAATTGATCTTTGGTAATTTTTTTTATATTACACTTTTTTTCTTTTTTCAATTGGTGATCTTTATAATTGAATTTGAGACACACATACTGTTCAGGGTCAAATTGACCCGCTGATTAAAATCAAGATAAATGAGTCATGTAAAGAGTATTTATGTTTTCCTCCACTTCTGCTGAGTGTCCACATAGTGTGGATGGAGTTTGTCCACGGGAGCAGAAAATGTTCCCGTCAAAAGCTGTGTGAACACCTGCTTTCTCGCAGTTTCCTAGTGAAGTAAAGAGTAGTGAGAAAGTGGGTTCGTGGGCGTGCACGTGTGCATGTATGTGTGTGGTGTGTTGTGTTTGTGTGTGTGTGTGGTGAAATATGGTTCATAGCTGCAAGGAAACATATAGAAATGGACATTTTTAAATCTTTTTTTGCACTTTAACCCGACTGCTGGGTCAAATTGACCCGAACAGTATCTATGTAAAAAGTAGACCTAGGGGTTGGTACAAATGTGCAAAATGAATAAATTTTCAATTTATATGTAGAGTGCACCTATTAAGACAAATAGAAAAAGTTTCATGCAAAAAATATATTTCCAACTACACTGCTCAAAATAATAAAGGGAACACTTAAACAGGTGTTTAACACTTAAAGTGTTCCCTTTATTTTTTTGAGCAGTATATTTTAAAAAAATATTTAAACTATGAAACATGAACATGACAGGAGGGTTAATTTCCCACAATCCGAATGGATACTAGCAAGTTTTAACGGCAGCAACCTCAAACCCAGGCAGAAACCACAAAACCATCAGTGCTGCACAGAGAGCAGCAGTTACACTATCAGCCCTTGTGACTGGTTGCACTAACTCTTAACAGTATCAGCTTGGTGTCACAAAAACTGTTTATGTGATTGCTGTTTCCTGCCAAGCAGTTTGCGAGTCAGTACACCACTGAGTACACGCACGTGGCTATAAAAATGTACTTTTGTGGAGACGTGTCCGGCAAACATCCGCATTGAGTCAGCCCCAGGAGTGAAGAGTCCCCAAGTATGTTGGGGCAACATGATGCTGTTACTGTCCATGTTGTTTAGCAGGTTGTTGTTGTTAGCTCTGAGTTCGTCAGATGATGGCACCAATCTTTCTCAACTGAGCCATCAAAGGTTGTGGCTAGAGTATTACACTGCCTACATCCCCCAGAATGCAGCGTGGTTAAGGATTGATGAAGAGTAAAATTATCAGCATTTTATTGGACGTATTTTGTATTGATATTGATCAAGTGACTATTGCAATAATAATTGTTTCATCACCTCGCCCTAATATCGTTCATCGTCAGCACTTTTAACAATATTAGGGCTTTGAGTCAGTCAGTCCCACTGTTTTGAGAGTAGCCCATATGAATGGGAAGTGAAAGACTCTAGACACGTGTCTCTCAAAACAGAGTGAAAAATACAACAGACAAATTTTTGGTCTGGAATAAGTAGATGGATATACAAAGTGGTAGACTGAACATTATTTTCCTGAGGCAGTGTTTTGATGGAGAGTAACCTGGGATAAAATGTGCTCCATCTCTCCCACTCAGATTTATTAGCAATACTCAATGGGGAGTTCCCCAAAGCACATCATAGGCAGAAAGCTGGAACACATAAGAAGAGTTGTATGAAGGCCAAACTCACCTCATTGTGCACACTCATGGGGGAGCCTATTTATCTGGTAGAAACAGTCTGCATTGTATTGTATTGTATTTATTTATTTATTTCATCACTTATTTATTCAACAAATATGCCTATATTTTCTTGCCATCATTGCTGGGAAACCAAGCATTTGAGGAATACACTAATACAATAATTAGAATTGAAAGGAAACATCAAATAATTTTCACTTTCACTGTTGTGGACTAAATAGGGTTTAATTGCTTACGTATATTAGATGCTTACATATTTTCTTCAGGTGTTTAACAATACGGTATATTATTAAGCTTAGTTGTTAAGGGATTTAATCACATGGTATAAATGTTTCTGATGTATGGTAAAAGATATATTTTTTTTTATTAAAAAAACATGGGTTAAACTCTAAATAACATAAACACATCAGGTAATTGGCAAAACACTTGTTTTCTGTTTCAAGGGAAGTACAGATTTATATCTAAAGTATATTTTTCCTTTTGCTGGTGTTCTAAGAAATGCATCTGTATGCTGAATGCAAGTGATGTTATTATACAGTAGATCTAAGAAAGCGCACACATAGCTGGCAAAAGACGACCAATAAACATAGAACAAAGCCCAACTGTAACTTGTATCCTGTAAAATTTATCTCATACATGTAATAGGAAGTACATTTTGACAATAACACCTGTGAACACCTTTAAGCTTTTTCAATAATGTTGTTTGATTTTATTTCAGCACTGTCATCTTTCAAAAATACCTTTTGAAAATAACATTCTTTAGGTAGGAGTAAAATATACTTTTCATTTACCTTCTTATGTACTATTTAAAATTGCAATTGTCATGCTTTTATTATCTGTATGGCTGGAAAATCATCATAATTAACATTAAAAAACAAGGGCTTGAAACATCGGTCCTTGTGTAATTATTCACAAAACATAAAACATGGCTTGCTGGCAGGGGTGCGTTCACTTTGCAGATCCACTGAGAAAATAATTAGTATACTTGGTATATGCTCATGTGTTTGTTAGAACTCTGTACCCAGTCAAAAGTGATCTGATTTAGATGGATTTCACTGTGCTACACTTCACTTCAAAAATGTCTTAATATTTGTATTTCAAACAGCACATGTGAAAGATTTCTCTCATATTTTTTTTATTAAATTATCTACACTAAATATTTTTTCTATGTTAAACTTCTCCAATGTTTCCTTATGTTGTCCAGAGCCCACAGTGCATATTTTACTTAATCAGGCTATCATAATAAAACTTATGGCAAACCTTTAAAAGATTAGTTGAAGACATTTCAAAGATTCGGCGTGTGAAACATCAACAAATATAAGAATGAAGAAGCTGTCTGAACATGGCAATACAAGTATTAGTCATATCTACCATATGCCAAGATCCTTGGCCCTCGGCTAGCAGCATCACTGGTTGTTGTCTGCTTAATTTTCTACTGAGAGATTATATGTCCCAGCTTTGAGACCCAAACAAATGCTGCAAAGCTCCAAGAGAGGATATCACTAAGAGGGTAAATAAGCAAACTGGAGGAAAATCTTGACAGGTTATTACACCATGAGGGTTAAGAAGGAGGAAGTTCCACTAATCCATTATTTACAGTTTGTTTTGGACTTTGGATTGACTGAATCCACAAAGGGTCCTTGGTTACTAAAATAGTACAGGCTAAGCAAAAAATATTTTAACAAAAATGAGTTCAAAGCATGTCATAAAATTATAATGAATCACTCAATGTTTTTGGTAACAAGGTTTTCATTTCACTGATACACATGAAGCTTTAAATAATGTCTATTAAAAGCAATGTAAAGACTTGTAAGAAGTATTTTTAAGGGATATGGAGAAATATTTAAAAAAAAATTAGAAAGCAGGCGATAACTGGGCAACAGCAAGTAAGCAAGAGAGAAGCAGAGATAAGAGGAAAAAACTGTGTTGCGTAAATAACAAATGGCTGGCAGTCCTAATATGTAAGAGCAAGAGCAATTTCATATTAGGAGCTACGGAGAGCTTTACCAATTCATTCTTTGAAATCTTCCATCCTGTTTTTGTGGAAAACCCTAAAAGCTTGAAAAAGCACAAAGTTATGTTTGCCTGCGTACTTGAAATCACAGAAATTTTTTTTTGAATGCTGATATGGTAATTTCTATGGTTGTGAAACTTATGAATTATTAATAAGAAGTGATGAAACCTAAAGTAACTTTCTGCTTTCCTAAGTTCAAATTTAAAACTTCAAAATAATGTAAAGGGATTAGAAGGTGGTGATTCTTGGTCAAGTATACCTACAGTTATATCTATGCTGGGCAAACATGTAATATATTAAAACTAATCCCAGTTTTAAAAGACATTAGCAAATAATCTAACAAAAAAATTCTAATTTGTTAGTACTTTGTTAGTTGTTTATCCCGTATGCTCAATACACCTCGTAGATTTCTCTGGACACTCAAATTAATCATTATATGACAAAACACTTAATAGTTTGAAAATCCAAAACTTCAACACCTGACTCCTTCTGTCGTTTAGACAAAATTAGCTATTTTAAAACATGTTTGTGTTATGCTCATTGTTATTCAATAAACAGAAAACCACACTTATCTTTTTTGCTTTCTTTGTTTTTTTTTATATTATTCCTAAAATCCCATCTACATTTCCTGGATCAGTTTCCATTTTTCTGTCTCACCAGATGGTGGATTTTTCTTCGAATTGATTCAATAGAAAAAGCTAAATTGAAAGAAAAGCTTTTTTTTTTTTATGTGGGCATTTTTTGATTGTTACTCTTCTTTGACTTCATCTTGGATTTAGTCAAATAAAACAGCTCTTGACACAATTTAAAACAATCTGGCAGCTCTATCAATACCAACTTGGAAGTCATTGTGTCCATTTTTTTTTGAACAAGTAATAATCACTATAATTAAAATAGCATTTTGTTAAAAAATGACATAATTCCACATATAATTTTAATGAACTGAAGTTATCCACACCAGTTGTCTGTAACATTTTTCAATCAATCCAAATCATTAGCAAACATGAGACATAAACCACAGGTAATTTGGTCAGTAAATAAATAAGTTATAAAACCAGTTACCAGTTATTATGCTGATTTCATAAGTGCAAAGTAAAGATCACATTTTTATTTAGATTGTCGCAGTTATGATAATATTCACTGCTTAATCCGCATTAGTGCCTTGTTTAAATCTGTATTTGCACCTAATAAATTGTGGGATCCACTAAAGGCAACCAAAAATTAATGATCTATGTGACTTAAAATGTCAGGAGGTGCTAAGTCTGCAGGTGAGTCACTAATAATGACTAGAAGTCATTATTGGCTGACAGTACCAGTCAGTCTAGTACAGTAGCAGTTGACAGTGTTACCCAGTTAGTGTGTCGATTTGTTCTTTTTTGGTTTATTATCAGGAACCGTCCTCAGTTTGCCCTGAAAATGATCCTTAAGCTTTTAGGGGATGTAACAGTGTAAGCATCAGCAGAGTCTTTAATAATGTTTTGAAAATAAGATATTAACATATTCTTGTTTCTTTGCATAATTGAGGTTAGTGGGTATAACACCCTTTCTCCCTACGAAATATCAACAGAACTTTGCTTAAATGTCTCAAAATGACAGTTTTGATTTATGAAATAGTTTATCTTGTGCCACAACTTTGGTTCTAACTGCAGGGATTATCATTATTCGTCATCTATCATTAGATTGTCTGCTGCTGCAACACACTGCTGCAAGCCATTAACTAGATGTAGTATGCTGGGTTTTATTAGATAGAAAACTGTTTTAACCAAGTTGAATAATAGATTGAACTTGACTGCATTGTTTGATAGTTATCAATTGAAATGTATGTATAATTTGATTGGGTAGATTTTTTTTTGGTGAAGTTTGCCATTGAGAAGTACATATTTTATGGTTGCTTGTGTGTAGATAGTATGCCTACCTATGTTCAAAGTTAAGGTTGAATCAGAGTTCTGTTCAGAAGTGCATATACAGTCATGATCATGAAAAAAAATGGATTGCAGTTAATTTTCAGTTTATCCATTTTGTCTTATGTACATATTTGAACAAAACAACAATTATAAGGAAGGCTTATGGTCATGGAAGTATGTCTTTGAGGTCTACAGATATTAATATAATATATATAATATAATATAATAACATATTAAGCTGTTATTCATCCCAAGTACATAGGAATTGTGCAAAATACATGGTTTTAAAGGGGTTGCTTTCTTTTCATCATAACTGTGTTGCTATTCACAAAACTGAAGAAAATATTTTTGTCTTTTGTTTTTAGTCAGGTGATTTTTTTTCTTCCTCAAAATGTATAAAACAACAGGATCTTAAAGGTCCGGTGAAAACACATGCAAAAACACATCATGATGAACATCTCTGTGTTGTAAAAATGGTAAACTAAATGTACATGACACTTTTCCTGTCAGACTGACCACTCAAAGCACTTTATGGTACAGACACATTCACCAGTCTCACTCAGAAACGTGCACACATTTATACATCAATATGAAGATCGCTACGCAACGTGGGAGTTAAGTGCCCTGCCCAGAGGCACATTGACATGTGACAGGAGAGAGCCAGTCAAAGCAATAACCTTTGCCACAGTCCCTTCCTATAACAACTACATTGACAAAGGAATAATCCTATCCAAGTGGAGGAGAGACTTGCTATGAGCACTCTTTGTCATGAGATCTAGCTAACCCCAAATAAGCTTATATTATTATTTAGACACCAGTCTAGATAAGACATCAGTCTTACTGGTTTCTTATTTGGTGTCCAGTAGATCTATTACCTAACCTAACAGAAGTGCCCAATGAGTCCAATCCAAAGTGGATTGTTCTCCAATCTAATGGAATCATTGTAACATAGATGTAAAATATTAATTATTTTTTGTAAAAGAAACCCAGGCCACTATTAGAAGTTGAGAAATGCAGACTTGATACGGTACACATTTATTCCCCTGGAGTGTCTGATATTATTCTACAGTGGAGTCACCCTGGATGAAAAGCAGAGAACAGGGGGGAACTTACTTATTGTCCCATCATGGCCCTCAGACACTGTTTTTTGTCAGCATTGAGTGTTCTCCAGTGAAGAAGAGGCGACTTGCCTTTACCTTTCTTTGTGTAATGTTTTTAGATCGGGCTGTTTAAATGCTTCATAGTAAAGAGCAATCGGTGTACACCCACAAATTCTGTAAGATTCCCATCAGACAAACACCGGTAAGGGTCTGGACATAGGCCATGTATTATCACTGCTCTGTTGTAAGGCTTAAAAAACCCAATTGATCAGAAAAGAATAGGAATATCCTTTGTTGTCCCACATTGGAGAAATTCAGGAATTCAGGAAGACCCATGTTATAAAATTATTTGATATTTTTATGTCATTTATATTAAGAATATCAGTTATCCTGTTTCCATCAACTGTTCATGACACATTTAACAGAAAATGCACAAAGCTTTGCTTACTCTCAGAGCAACAATTAAATTTAAGTACGTCACACAATCTATCTTTAAAAGTATGCATTCCAAACAGCCTCATGGAGAAATTCAGCTTTAAATGGGCACTGAAATGTCGTGAGAGACCAATTTAGTAGCTCCTGTAATATGTATACAGTTTCTTCATGTAGGAGAAAACTTTCAGTTGTTGCACAAATGGTAAACTTCAACACTTTGGGCCACTGAACATCTGCAGTTTACTTTTATGCCCTAATTGTCAAGATTGTTTCTTTGAGTATTAACTAGTGTTTGTATTGAGTGGGCCATTTCTTAATGAGACTTGTAAAGACAGATGTCCTTGAATAGACAGCACTAAGCTTTGATTTCCGCTTCTTCTCAAATCTAACAAGTTTTTTTAATGCTGTTAAATCTTGTGCTAGAGGTTTGTATACAGATTAATAACAAAACAACTGAAAGAAACAAAAATGTTTTGCTTATTGAAAATGACAACATGCAAACTACCACAGTACATACCATTTCATGAAGTTCATCTGATTAAATCATCTCTAATTTAATCAGGAATGATTAAAATGTTTGCATGGTGAGTATTATTTAAAAATAACTAAATTTAGCATAACAAATAAAAATAATGGGTTTTTTTTGTACAAATATGTACATTTATGTACATATTTGTACTTAAATGTATAACTAATTCCCCATAAAATACTTTTGTTTAATAATTAGGAAAATAAATTGAACAATCACCTGCCAGGGTAATTGCAGTCAACTTTGCTAAATGCATTGGAGCTATTTGATCCAAATGACTATTTAAATTGAATTAAAGAGTACTTTGATTTATGAAGCAAGGAGATTTATGAGTTGTCTTTGCTTTCTTAGAAAGAGAAGTTACCACTTCTGTTGAGTGGGAGCTTAGTTTGAAACCATCTAATAAGTATTAATCTCATTGTCTACTTGTCACACCTGTCCTGCAAAGGCCCATCTGCTGCTCAGAGACTTGTTTAATTGTTTTGTTTAGTCTATGTCACATGGAAATGTGTTGGTGCCCATGCTTATGTGCATGTGTGAACCTAGTAGGACGCTGCTTTTCTTGAAAATAAATAGTTAAGCTTGAGGTGACAATGAGAAAGTCAATAATCACTTTATATCACACCCCAGTGAACTCCTGATGGAGAAAAAAAAGTTGCAGACAAATACAATTAGATTACGACAAGTTGATGCTGTGCATTTTCTTATTATTGTCGTTTGGTTGGTTAATTTGTTCCAATTTTCCCTAGAAATAGGCAACAGGGAAGGTGCCCTTTGTGTCAAATTGACTGAACCTTTATTTAGGAGAAACATCTGTCTGCATAGTTCCATGAAATGGGAAGTATGGGGTTTACCATAAAGAGATATTCTTAATCCTATTTTTTGTTCACCTGCAAAACCACTATTTATGATATAATAAATGATATAAACTGGAAACAAACGATGTGAATAAAAATATTTTGGTCATTGATGCATTAGCATCCATCCAGTTTACAAAGCAAAGAAAAAGACATAGTTTTTGATCTGACAAGTGTTTCAGATTACTGTGAGGAATCACAATATCATCATTTTGAAGGTCATTTTATGCCCCTGCTGCATAACTACAGTAATTGCCTTGCTTTTTGTATAATAGTTCTGCTACTATGCAGTTTCCACAAAGTTTTTCACTCAAGTGGCTGTTTCCCAGAACTGGTTATATTACATTTTTATTAGAAACCGGTTGGCAAGAATATAGTTTGTAAATTACGTTGTAGGGACAGGATCGTAGAATCCATGATTTTGGATATCAGACATTTCATAACAAAACTATGATTTGTTTACTTTTGCAAATAATATACAATGATACCATGATGATGTTTATGATGAAATTATGTTATTTTACTTCTTGGTAACTTAAAGATGGTTGTTTAGTAGGGCACAGCTTTCATCCTTCTTTCATCGTTTTGCCACACAGATCACATAAAATAAAAAGCTGAACCAGATATTCCCACACTAAATAAAAATGACTTAATCTTGTTTTTGTCATTTTCTAATAATATATCAAAATTAATTTCAGTTTTCTTGTCGTTTATTTATTTGTTTACTTATTTATTCCGAAATTATCACCAATGCATTTGGTAAGTGCTAGAATGATGTAAAGCAAAATGGCGGCAGTGAGAAAAAAGGTGTGCTTTTTATACGCTGCTTGTTAACGTCTGGTTTAAATTGTATGCATTATAACTCAACTGCAGTTTAATGGTACATTTAAATTTTCAACATGTTTTGCATAACATCAAAGACAAACATTTTTCTAACATGTTTTTACAACAATCCTGTCAATTGTTGGGTTTCAGGTTAGATTTAAGAATTAAAAATAATTGCAAAACCGTGGTTGGTAATAAGATAGACAAAATTACACAACTGAAGAACTTGAAAAAACAAATTCTGCAGAAAAATTCACCATGCTACTTTCTAAACTATTGGCATTTTGAGGCTGAGAACTGTAACAGTGTGTTCAACTGTGGGTTCCATCTGGAATCAGCTTCTCATAAAAAGCGAACACGCTTCACTTGACACAGTAAGTCATATTCAGTGACTCTAATTTTGTAAATTTTTCTAGACTATCAATTCACTACATGGTGAAAATTAGAGGTTTGCAATGGAGAGTTTTACACATTGGAAAACATATCAGATGATGCATATAATAACATGCAAATACGCTATGCAAATGATACATTGTGAGAGTTACCTTTTCACATGTGTGTATGCTACAGTGCTGGAGTTACAAAACAAAACATTTGCTAAAACAGGTTAAAGTACTCACAGCCACAAAAATAACTGGATCCCATCTCCCCCTTAAGGTAGTACCCTGACCTATCTGATACAATCTTTCCCCTCCTTACTGGGAAAGGGCTGAGTGCTTCTGCTTTTGGACATCTTCCATCAAGACAGAATGACAGTTATTTTCAAAGCTGGCACTTTCTTAAGTGCTTCGGTGGCAACTGCCTTCGTTTTCTCTGCAGATTTTGTGTCATTGCTGTACTTTATGATGTCTGTAGAATGTTGACCTTGTTTTGGTTTTTTTTTTTTCAAGTGTTTTGACATTACTTTAGCATTAAAAAGACTATAATGTCGAAGCAAATTTGTAGGTTCAAACACAACCTACGAATCTGATCTTTAGTCAGATTTTAAAAATCTGACTAAAGGGGCAAAACATGCAGCAAGCAATTCCCCCAGTGTTTATATATATATATATATATATATATATACATACATACATACAGTATATACTGTATATATATATATATATAATTTTATAATATTGCATAAAATGTAAAGTAAACCCATTATAATGCATATTCTAATTTATTGAAAATTAGAATATTTTCAATAAATTATTGAATTTGCTGTATAACTGTACAATATATACAGTTTATGACTGTAAACTGTATATATTGATTACAGTTACAATGCACTTTGCAAACATAACTTGAGTGAAGCTAATGATTTTATTTAATATAGAACACACTGTCTTTGAAAAATGACACAAAGACAGTGTCAGCTTTTTTGACTTAGTTTAGTGAAGGCAAATGCAAATCTTGAAGTCTAGCAATTTCTATTGAATTTAAAAAATCTGCAAGGGGGACATGCTATCACAGTTGTGCAAGCTTGTGTCACCTCTCAGGTAAATGGCAGGTACAGACTTTGGGTGTACCCCAGCATTTCTGGAGGCAACCAAAGTTGTGGACATTTTTCACAAAGACTTGATAAGCAGCATGTGTACTCAAGCCTTGCAGTTGCTCAAACCATCCCGTCTTCCTGTCTTTCCGCTGTGCCGTCCCATATAATAAAATTACATTGCTCTTTCTTCCTGTGTTTCTGCAAATTTGTCACAGATTAAGGCAGGGAAATTCTCGCAGTGCTGCCGAGGAGTCTGGCTGAAGATGTGACAGTTTGGGGCATGAAAAGCTTGTCTTTCATGTTTATGCTACGGTGCTGAGATCATGCCAGGTGTCTATATAAATTGTGCCTTAGTTGTGTTTATAGTACTTCCATATGACAGAGATTCTTTTTTTTTTTTTTTTTTTTCTTTTCTATGGCTATATTCAATATGCCAGCTTTATTTCAAACATTCACCTTTTTTTTTTTTTTGGTGTTTTAGGAGCTGCATTACTACTTTTTTTTATATTCTAGGCAGATCTCAAATTAACATAATTAAAAATATATTTTAGATCAACAGAGGGTTTATATAAAAGGCTAAACTTGGACTGCAACAAGGCATACGCCAGTAACAAAATGCAATGTCCAACTAATCTTTAAATTAAATGTGATCTGGTTTTTGTTTGGTTTTTTGTTGTCGATTTTGTGGTGGAAGTTAGGATAATCTATTTTGCACTATTTCTCATTATTGCAAAAATCTGTGTGAATCTGCTCACTTTGAATTTGTCAGTTTTTCCAGCATTATATTTTTGCACACAATTATTTACCATTTGATCCTTTTGTAGTATTTAATTATCATTCATATCTGGTTTATACTCAGGTTACAACATCTGATTGAAATTTAAACAATTTCTGGGTAAATTATGACAACTCAAATTAGGAAACAGATTAAACTGAAAAGATGTCAACATTTAGCTTGAGTGAAAAGATAATGAACAAATGTGACAAAATTAACACTTGAAATTTTATAATGAATAATATTTTAATTCACCTATACTCTTATAGTATTTATTACATTTATGTCACTACAAATTTAGAGTTGTTAAAACTGAGGCTAAAATCTAGATAAAATAATCTCTAGAACATCTAGGAATTACAGTAACTGAGTGAAATTATCTTATTTCCTGTACCACTTTGAAAATGTGGTATCTAGGCAGACTTGTCTTCAGCACCACAACACTGCAATCACCATTTTCCACTTTCCGCATAAAATTAAAATTAAAAACGGCTACTAATTACATTTTTAGTATTTCCATTATTAATTGTGTTAAGGGTAGATAAACTCCAAATGAACAAACCTAGCAAGTCAGCATTGCAAGAGCCCAATATTATTAAATCTGGTGCACAATACATAGTGACATCTCATATTTAGTCATAACCTTCATCTGCAGAATTACTATATTAAACGTGACAACTAAGTTCATTATTTTGGTTTATCTAACAGATCTGCCCAAAAATGTCAGCATGTCAGACTCATGTATATTACCCCCCCGAGTAACATGCTTGGATAAACCTTCACCCTCTTCATTTTTATGCAGCCATGTCACCACATTGAGTGCTTGCCCATGGACAACACGGAGGTTGCTTTTGCTATGAATGCATATGGTAGACTATTAAAAGGTTACAGTCATCAATTGTGGTTAACAGAAGGATGCTACATGGAAGAATAGAGTGTGAGATTCGGTTATAAAGAGAGAGACTGTACAGCAGGAGATGTCAAGGATTTAGGTCAATCCAGATTAAGATAAATGGATGTCTCAAAGAACCAAATCAGTTTCTCTGTCCCAGCCTTACGGCCATTACACACATTCGAATACAAGGCCAAAAGAAAACAAACTTGTTGTGAACTAATTATATTGCTATTAATGTTTTCATTTGGTCAAGCTTTTATGAAATTATTACAGCAGTTGTGTGATTCTCTGCAAGTATGTGCAGATAATGCTAAAAAAAGTCATCAGCACCTTGGTGTCTTGCTGGAAGGAAATAGATGCTTAAATATTCAGCTTATGCTCAATTTTCTGAACAAATCACCTTTTTAATATACAAAGTAAGGCTAATCATGTATTAGCAAGAAGCCTCCCAGTTTACTGTCATATCTGATAGCGTATCAGCCTTTAGAAAGATATTAGAAGCAGATTTACAAAGGTTTTCAAGGCTATGCTGCATGCTCACAGAACTGACCCTCTTGAAACCAAAGGACTATCAACTAGGCCCTCTGAGGCCCATTAAAAGCATGCAAACATGGATCACTCTCTATGGTATTTTTTGCTGGAGCACAGCAGATGAAGGTCAGCAGATCAAAGGCTTTTGGCTGACATTCCTTGGTGCCTGATGAGCCCTCTTGGGTTTCATTGATTAGCCAATGAGAGACTCGGGCAACGACATTGAACAGATAAAAACAAAGTGACTTGTCTCGCTTCAGATGGAGAAAAGTTATTTTCCCTTCCACCCTCCCCTGAGATTTTGGGTTCCCTTCAGTAGCACGATACTTAATCTGACTTTGAGTACTTTCACTGATCTCCCACTGACATTTGTCAATATGGTGCCATGGCCTCTGACACCAACAAAACATCATTGTAGACATACAGCATATTTACTGAAAGCATATTCTGAGCAACTGCTAATCCACAGTATGTACAGGGTTTATTAAACCGCAAAGAATTCAAAATGTGATTACATTTTTTGGTATGAGTTTTACCTTTTTAAGTACTACGTTCCTTCTGCTATTCTCCATGGCACCTATGTAGAGTATCTTTGATTGAATAGGGACATACATGACCCCTTTCACAATCCCTAAACTGCTTTTAATTAAGTTATTAATTAGGCAGATAAGCTCAAGAGGTGTAGGAGTGGATGTATTGTAATTGTGGGTGAAGTTTGTGGGTTTTGTTATGTCACAAAGGAAATGGAAACATAAAAATGGGAAACTCAGTCATTTAAACTGAGTCTAGATTCTCAATCCAACAATTGCATTTTAACTTGAATACTTTAAAGCTCTTAAAAAGCCATAAAATATATATAAAGGTAAGTGTGAAATTTCTCATATTTGTATTATAGTCTGTTATAGACTTCTCCAGGCCTTCCCAATGATTGTAGTTAAATTATGAAAGCACATGCTTACACATTACTGTATTCAAGCACTGCAGAAGAGAATAACATCTGGAGGAAAGTGTCGTTGACACAATTTGAAATAGCCCACAACCAAAACAGGAAATATGAAAACAATTCCTATTCATTTTACATAAGCCTCTAATTGATTTTGGAGCCTTGTGGAACATAAAAACTTAGAAGTTATCAAACACTTGGCTATTCATTTTGATTTGTGTTTCTGCCATGCATTTTCAATTCTATTTAAACCCGTTAAAGCTATTGAGCAAATAACCTGTTATTTTTTTCTATGCACGTCCCTGCTGTTCAGGGGCATAATGTTGGCACATTTGCATGCAATCATGAAGCACAAGGTAGTGTCTAAGTGGAAAATAAACTCAACTACTCTAGATCCTCAAAATAAATGCTATTTTAGAAAAATAAGAAATGTGAAATTAATTCAACTTCTTCAAAAATTGTCAATTTAAAATGAAGTATATTGGAAACTTAATTGAACTCATGTTATTTTTATTACTTTAAATAAGTAAACTTCATACAGATTATCAAACATTAGGAAATTGGAGAATCTGTTTATTAGAATTCAAGTATTATTTCCAGTGCTTCATCTGCAAGCAAACAGGCCAGTTCTGACATAAATAAGAAAACAGAATTTGTAATCGGGATAATCAGCGTAACTTTCGTACTGCTTTCAGGGCTGAAATCTTTCTGTTTCACAAGTTTCTTTTCAAATATTAAGTGTTAAAAAAAACTGAGACGTTACCTTAAAAGCAAAGCACGCAAAAAGAACAACATGAAAATGTTAGAAACTGATGTTTCTTTTTCTCTTTGCTATTTTTAACTTCAAAAGATCAAAGTGTGTCTTTTTAAGGCCATAGATAAACTTAAGTAAAATAAACACTGTTTTATTGCACCCCTGATCTCTGGTCAATTAAAACAAACTGAAAATAAACTACATCAAGATATTTGAAGTACTGTGGTGTGAAAAAGTGTTTGCCCCCTTCCTCACACTTCAGTGTTTCAGAACATCAAAAGACAATACCATTAAACATAAAATGCAGTTTTAAGTGAATGTGTGTATTATTAAGGAAGAAAAAAAAAATCAAAACCTACATGGGCACTCTGTGAAAAAGTGATTACCCACACTGTTCAAATATAACATAACTGTGCTTGATCCCACTTAAGTTCCCTTTCTCTAGCCACTCTCTGAGGCCTGATGATTGCTGCACTTGTTTTCAATCAAGACATCACTTAAATAGGACCTGCTTGGCAAAGTGAAGTACACCAAAAGGTCCTCAAATGCTAGAGATCATCTCAAGATCCAAAGGAATTCAGGAACAAATGAGAAAGAAAGTAATTGAGATCTATAAATAGGGGAAGGGTTACAAAGTCATTTCTAAATTTTGGGGCTCCTCTGAACCACAAATGGGGACAACATGGAACAGTGGAGAGCCCTTCCAGGACTGGCTGGTCTACAAGTATTACCTCAAAAGCGTAGCGACGATGTATCCAAGAGGTCACAAAAGACTCCATAACATCCAAGTAGCTGCTGGTCTCAAATGTCTCTGTTAAGGTCAGAGGTCATGTTTCCACCATAGGAAAAAGACTTGGCAAACACGGCCTCCATGGCAGAGGTCCACGATGAAGACCACTGCTGAGGAAAAAAACAAACAAAAAAAACCCATTAAGGCTTGTCTCAATTTTTCCAGAACTCATCTTGAAGATTCCCATAACTTTTGGGAAACCATTCTGTGACAAAAGTTGAACTCTTTACGCCAGATGCTACTTTTACATCTGGCGTAAAAGTAACGACATACTTCTGAAAAAGAACATCATATCAATAGTAAAACGTGGTGGTAGAATGATGGTCTGATGATCTTTTGCTGCTTTAGGACCTGGAAGTCTTAGGCTGTAATAAATGGAACCATGAATTCTGCTGTCTACCAAAAATATTCTGAAGGAAAATCTCTGGCCTTAAGTTTGTGACCTCAAGCTGAAAACAACTTTTGTTCTGTAGGAGGACAGTGATCCAAAACACACCAGCAAGTCCATCTCTGAATGACTTAAGAAAAACAAGATGAAGACTTTTGAGTGGCCTAGTCAAAGTTCCAACCTGAGTCCTGTATTTGTTGAAAATAGCAAAAGGGAATTTATAGATCAGTTTTTTTTATTAATCATTCATAGTTTGATATTCATGTATCACAGTTTCTTGATAAGATATTTCAGATAAATAATGCTTCTATTACATATCTTTAATTATGTCATTGTTACCTATATATTGTACTGATATTAATCCAAAGACAAGAGTGAACATCTAACATTTCTTTAGATATTGTTTTTTTCAAAATTAAACATATTTTTCATTACCATGAATGTAATGATGAACTCGCATTGATATTCATAATACAGTTTGCCTGCTTGCTGAGCCTACATTGTATTCTAAACACAAGCTACATAGAAGCACTGAGTAAATGGTGTAGGTAAAAATTTTTCATTAGTACATTTCTTTGAACTCCTTTTCTTTGGAGTGTCCCTTTTATCCAGTGTTTGATACTATTTCTATTTTTTAGCTGCCTAGGAAGAATTATAATAAGACCTAATAAAAGGGCCCTCTTTGTGGTGCTTTGAACTCACTCCCTTTGTCTTTTCTCATAAGCACCACATCTGGGGTGTGGTGTCACCAGTTATTTCAAACAGTGCCCTTTAGGGCCTTGCTTAGCTTTACCTTTGTTATGTTATATAGTTTTTCTGCATAATAACCAACCTTACATCATTTTCAGCTGTCTGTTTTTGTAGCATTGAATTGCCCAGCCTTTTGAAAATGAAACTGTGGAAGCTACCATGGAATAACTTGAGACTTAAATGCATTGATGCTGTAGCCATGTCTATGTCACTGGTTATCTTACACTAAAGGTTTCCTCAATAAAAACTCATTATTTCTTGCCCTCTCTTTTCTGTCACCGCTTGTCTTTCTTTTCTGCCTCCTCCATCTTTCTCCCTATCTTTTGCTAAAGTCCTACAATTCCTCTTGAAGAAGTGGCAGGAACTGTGGCTACAGGGCCTAAAAATATCTCCCCCCTGACAGGGTTCTGTAACGCACCTTTCTGCCAGCCTCCTGATGTATTAGAGCCCACTCTCTGGTTGATCTTTTGTCACTCTTATTTCTCTTTTTGAGCTATGTCAAACTAACCTAGCTGTAAGAAATCCCTAATACTGCACTTAAATACCTCCCAACCAAAAGTCACACATTATAGTCACATTCAATAAAACTTTAATCTAGCTGTCGTACTTCAGTGGATCAAACAAAATTGCCTTTTTTTCTTTCTTGTCATGGCCAAAATTTGTCTCAATTCATTTGTAAATCTTTGTAGTGAGGATCTTACTCCAACGTTAAGAGAATTATTCATATCTTAATATTGAACTACAACACCCCAAAAGTCAAGACGCTAGAAAATGGAAACAATTTCCTTTTAAACAAATGTCATTTGGAAGGTATGCCTGTCTGGATATGGTCTCAGGTTTTACGAAACATGTAATTTCCTGCATCGACAAATAGCATTGATTTGAGTTGCATTGAAGTCACCATTCAATTGCATTTCTTTCAGAGGGCAATCAGGCATCACTCGCACTATTGATTTATAAGATGTCTTGGTTTGGGGGAAGAAAAAGAATCAAGCCGTTGCTGCTAAATCCACTGATATTTTCTCTTGTCTATTTGCTCAACAGATCCACATATCTTTTGCTAAATGTATGAATATAGGTGCCTTGCTAAATTATTAATGCTAGATGTGTAAACTTAATGTGATTTAATCTTTTTTGAGCAGCCACTAATCGTTTTTTGTTTTTTTTTGCCTTGGTATTTTTAGATGGGCTCTTTTATGCTGTCAGATTCTGTAATAATGTTTTATGCATTAAGCAAGATCAGTTGGAGCACAAAAAAACAATAATTCACGTAATGTGTTATATTTGCCACACACCTTTTTGGGTAAACTTTAGCAGGAGATATATGCAGAGTCTGTACTTGAGGTGTGTTTGTGGCGCTATTGGTGGTGGGGTGTGTGTGCGTGTGTGTATGAGTCGTGGGGGGCAGTGAGGAGGAGGGTGTTGTTCTTCAGAGGGCTCCCTAATGAGCCATTGTAATCAATGCCAAAGGAGATGGCTTTGATGGATGCCTTTGTGAAAACAATGTGCCGTGATGACCTCTGTCTAAAGAAACCACAAAGCAGTGACTTCAAACATGAAAAGTGACCTTCACCAGGTTGTTGCCAACATGCAGGTGTCCATACGACTTGCTATTTGTGTACTCAAGATTTAAGCTCTTCATGTAATTGTAAGGAATGTAGGTTTGTGATTTATTTCTTAAACTCACATTCTTCAGTATTGTCAAATGATGGCCACTGTAAAAGAAAAATTGTGGGCCTGCAATATACTTCCCAATCAATATATGTTTTGTACCAAGATGTCTACATCAAGCAGATCTTCAAATGAAAATACAAAACATGTCAAAAACACATGTATTTTTGCTATGTCATGTATTGACAAAAAAAAACTATATAGCTGGTTGTTGCAACTTGCTGGTTATAGCAAGTTGTTTTTTATCCTTCTCTGTATGTTGGTATATCAAAAAACAGAAAGTGTGTATGTGGGAGGAAGTTAAGTACCTTTTCTGGTGATGCGTGGATTTTTGTTGTTTTGTACGACATGCATGGACTGGCCCTACCTGGTAAAAACCAGTCCCTCTCCTGGGACTGGTAAAAGCCAGTCCCAGGAGAAGTAAATACCTGAGACTGAAAATAGCATGTCGTCGCTATCTGCTTCGTATAAAAGGTCTCGACTATTGGCTGTTGAGAAACAATTGCTTCCTGGAAGTGTGAATTGCTGTTGAGGTTTTAAATGTTACCCAAATTTTTAACATTTGTCCATGACGAACCAGTTTGACGCTGTGAAGCTTACTGGAAATAGCCTGCACTGTAAACAACCGCCCTCCACTGCGACGAGAGAAGTGCCAAATTGAACAAGGCAGCTGTTAATATTAATTTAATATTTGGAAGAATGGCCAACTGAACTGAATGGCCTCACTCACTTCCTATCCTATTGCTAAAACTACAGAAAGAAGACAGAGCATGTCGTCGTTTACAATGTCTCCCGTTTGCTGGATGGCTATGGATGTCTTAGATTTATCTAGAAATGATGAATTTTTGTAATTATAACATGCCACTTTAGCAGGTACAACACAGAAAGCTCAATAGATAGACATTCAAATACCATCTCCTTAAAAAATATGCGATACATGTATCTATTGGTTAGTGAAACTTTGTTCGACCTTTTTCTAGTCCAGCTTTTCTTCACTGGCTGCAATCTACTCTTTGCTATATTTATCTGACATTTCTGAGTATGCACTCAGCGCTTTGGGCAAAGTAAGTAAACAAACACCATTGATTATGTTGCTATGATTTGTCCCTCTTGGACTCTTCTGTTTGTAAAGTAGGGAGACAAGGGGTGGAGAATTGTTGTACCAAACAAATTTCAGAATAAGTGCTTATGAGCACAGGCAAAGTGGTTTATTTTATTTCAACAGAAGTTAGTCACTTCACTTGAACATTGTTCCTAATGAAGTAGACTTTGCAACACTATTTTTCATTCGTGAAATGCTTTGAAAGTCATGTTTTGCAGGTTCCTTAAAAACTCTTAAAAAAAGTCAAAGCTGCAAGAGGCTCTTTGATGATTTCAAAATGGCTCTTAACAGTTTAACTAAATATTGCTTTAAAAAGCTTTAAAGTTTTTTCATGGAACAGTTGCACTAAATTTCCACTACAAAATGAAACTAAATATACTTTTATATCTAATTTTCTTGTCATTAGGTTAGCAAGTATGTGCTATTTATTGTTTATTTATTGTTTATTATTTTTTTTTACTTTTTATTTTTTTTTTACAAATGTCAACATCCCATAGAAGAAAATTTGTCCATCAGCTTTGTGCAAAAGTTCTTATTGTAAAATAATTAAATAGAAAGTCACAAAGGTCACATAAATGACGTTTTTTTTTTAAAAAAACACTTTGCCTATTTTCAAAAGCTTAAATAACATTTGGAGCTCTAAGCGATGTACTTAGCTTGACAGAGGGTAAAAACGTCTCTTTGGATTGTAAAGATTGCAGACGCCTGCTCTAGAAAGAATGATGTCATAACATGACATCATCAAGACTAAAGTCGCTTCTCCATTGTCAATTCTCATCCTAAATCAGGGGTCTCAAACTCGCGGCCCACGGGCCAACCTCGGGACGATAGTTTGTGGCCCCTGCCTTAATATGAAAGTTTAATGTTAGTGCGGCCCGCAAGTTTGATATAATTGGCACTTTTCAGTGTTGTGTGCGGAGCTGAACGAACTTACCAATCACGGTGGAGCATATTGCTCTCGGGGGCGGGACATCGGCCGGGCCTATTTGCATTTTCTATTTGTCATTATTTGCATGCGGTACATGCGCAATTTCCGCGGCCGCTTCCGCTTCACGTGCTTCAGCATCCAGTCTAGACCCAGAAGTTGCTGATCAGTGTAACGTAATTAAGGTGAGGCACTGTAACGCTTGGGTTGTGTTTAAGGGAGGAGAGGAGGCGGCAGATTCGTCAGGACGGTCAAAAACTCACAACCACACTGGTACTGGGAATTCCACAGTGTTGTCCTTTAATAAATACGCTCTTCACCAACCTTACAAAGCCCGGTTGAACGGCTGCTATATTATCAGACATGAAAATTGAGCAGCGTCCAAACAACCCATAACATTACTAAAAAGTTAGGGAGCTAACATGTCCGTCTAGCACGTTTCTCCCACGCTCTCTACAGAGAAGCCGTGGCGCATACTTCTGACATCATTAGCAATACTAGAGTATCTTAAAGAGACACTACACAATTACGGCTGTTACAGCGCCTGACTACGGCCAAATATGGTAACAGGCAATCAGAAAGGTTTGGCTGAGGAGACCGTGTGTGTGAATGCGACCCAGCCTCACCCAGACTCGACCTCCAACGGCCCCCCGGGTAAATTGAGTTTGAGACCCCTGCCCTAAATGGTTAAAGTCTGGCTCAGTTCTGCCCCAGTTTGAAATATTTCCATTACGGCCTGTTCCTCTTTACTGTGGATGTGATTTTGGGCTGTGAGCGCACAGGAGCTGTGGTCGACTCTGATGATGTTTACAGCAACACTCTCCACCCTCAAAGATGTGCTTTGGATAGACTCAGTTAAACATATTATTTACTTTGTGTTACAGAAATTAATTGCTGGTCCAAACATTATGGAAACAATTCAGAGTAGCTGATTATGTTTTGCTATGCCTATAAATATATCTATATTTTCTAACATGTAAAATATTAATAAAAAATACAATAACATTAATATTGTGAAAACTCAAAAGCAACTCTGAAGAAATGGGTTAACTAAAATAACCCAGGCTTTCAACTTTTCTGCAATTATTTGCAGAAAGTTAAAGTTTTTATTAGAAGATAATAAAGCCTTAATGCTGCTTCTCCATCTGTGGTTCTGATTCTGGGGATGCAGAGTAGTCTTGAACCAGAATTATGCCAAAGCTTTTTCAATAGCCTTGCCACATGAAAGATTTGAGAATTTTGTAGTGAACCGTTTGCTTGCTTATTCATAGGAATTAGTTCCTTATTAGATACTTTGTTAGGGTGTAAATCAGAGGACGCAGTTGACGGTCAGTTGGCTTCAGTCTATACAGTTCTTTTAACTTGATTATCCTGCAGTTGTGTCTACACACTATTCCCTGCTGATTGTCCCTGGAATTATTCTGAATGCCCTGATACCATTATGCCTAGACCTTAATGAATAATCATCTCCATGGTGACAATTCAGTTTTGCGCCAAGTAAACAGGCTTTCTTCAGCTTGCTCCAAGCAGGAAGAAGGAATGAGGATTTGTTTGACTTTTCCTCTTTCTTGACCCTTCAGATCAACTACACCCTTGTTGTCCAAGACCTCCTGATTTACATTATAAGTCCTGAGTAAAAATATGAAAAATTAGAAAACAAAACAAAATCAAACACTAGCAGGATGTGTGCCCTCAGGCATGAGAGACAAAAAGAGAAAAAGACAATTTATTACACATTGTTGAGTCTTATAATGCCTGGCAAAAACAGCTTAAGACTTATATTCAGAAAACCTTTGCAATTTTTGTGATTTAAATAAAGGTGAACACTTTAGGACAAAACTTCCAGCATGAAGTAATGTATCCTGATGCTCCTCTCTTATAATTCTGCAATTTTACTAATTCTTTTAAATCTAGTGATAAGCTTTTTTTTAAAGGTGGATGGGATGAAAACTTCCAGCATGAAGTACTGCATTCTGATCCATAGGTTTAGAGTAAAGAGAAGTGGACAGTTATTTGTTTTATTTTTGCGATCAATAGCAAAACGTAAACCTGCGAAGAAAACTTAAAAAATAATCAGCAAGATGACTGTACACCAGAGTGTATAAAAGACATAATGAATTATTGTGTTTAAAAAAATGCAAATTTTTGGTCATCATATAAAATTAGCTCCTCTAAGTGACTGTTACCCTACAACCTTGGAGGGCTGAAGGGAAAGTAGAGAATGATCTTCCCTCAACGTGTGATGCTGTGGTATGAGAAAGACGAGACAAACACGTTGAGCTTCCTTGACATTCAACCGGAAGATTTATTCTTCTTCTGTGTTATAAACACATTTCATATACAACATACTTCAGGTATCGTATACTTCGAAAACTACTTTGTAGAGAACCATTAGCTTCATTACATAAGAAGTGGCTGTAATATACATTTAAACCAAACAATCATTCTTTTAACATGCTCCATTTAACATTATGAATTCCATCAAATGACAAAATTAATTCACAAATAGCTTTTACTTTACTAAACCATATTAACTTTGTAGTTAGTGCTTTAAATCCAATACCTTATCCCCTTTTCTGAGTATTTAACTATCAAAGTAAAACAAAACAAATTTTAAAGGAACTGAACTGGAGTTTTCACATCAGGAGATGTTTGACCCTCTGCATACACCTTGTAAGTTGAAGCAGAGCCAGAAACGTTTTGAATTTAAGTATATGAACCATTTACTACGGAGCCCCTAAGGGGACATGGAGAGAAAAAAAAAGGAAAGAAATCCCGACTTATTATCTCGAGATCCCGACTTATTATCTCGAGATCCCGACTTATTATCTCGAGATCCCGAGATCCCGACTTATTATCTCGAGATCCCGACTTATTATCCCGACTTATTATCTCGAGATCCCGCGACATTTCTGAAAAATCGCGAGTTACTTTTTTGGGGGGGAAAGGCATGTTTTTATGCGGTAAACGTGGGGGAGTGTGTCTACATTGATTATGGAGGACGACTTATATCATTTTCTGCGGTCCAGAGATGTCCCAGAGGAGGATATCATGCACATGCAATTTAGCGTACATCCATCGGTAACCGTGAAGCTGTCCAGAGGACTGTAGCTGGTTATTAATGAATTCTACCAAAACTGCCAAGTCGGAAAAGGACTTGCGCCGAATGAGTTCCCGTGCTCTGAAAACTCTCTTCAGATGTCTCTCACTAATACTAAATCCATGTCTGCTGTCAAGCACTGATTTAATGTGTTTATTCTGAAGCCCAAGCTCGAAATAAAAATCATGGGTGGGTGTCCTCCATCACTGTGATTAGGTCGTTATGTACTGATGTCGGGATCTCGAGATAATAAGTCGGGATCTCGAGATAATAAGTCGGGATCTCGAGGTAATAAGTCGGGATTTCTTTCCTTTTTTTTTCTCTCCATGTCCCCTTAGGGGCTCCGTAATTTACATATACTGAGCTGTGTGTGTAAATTCACATGTGCTGGCTGTATTCTTGCAAAGACTGGGATTCCTACCTTTACAATAATTTATGTCACTAAACCATTTCACATGTCACATCGAAGAGAAGCCATTACATTGCCGAGGCTGTGATCCTACTCATCTACCATTATGCAGTCTTAATGTGAAGCTTACCACAAGTTAATGGACTCCGTGCTGTGCCCAAGCAATTATTTTACAGTGAATGATATATGATATAATAGAGGAATTTGACAAGAAACTTAAGTGGAAAATGGAAACAGACAGAACAAAATGACAAGAATAGACTTTATTTTGTTATTTAAAAAAAGTGAACATAGATAAGTGTTGGTTAAGTTTTATTTGTGAATATGTGTTAATTTTTTAAGTTTGTTTCATTTTGCTTTTCTTTTAGCTACAAATGTCTAAACTAATGTTATTCATTTCAAAGTAACAACATGGTGCAGCAGACTTTAGTCGCCATGTTTTATGATCTTTTAAAAGTTGTCCCTCAGATCTTATGTTCAGTTAAACAAGATAATCTATGCATTTTTTTTCTTGACTGGACATCAGTGGGAGCATTCCGGTATATATCACACAAGATAATGAGGCACATTGTTAGATACATCTTCCCATGCAAGATATTTTTCATAATCATGATAATAATAGTAATGACCAGACAGCAGATTTCCAAAGCATTCAGATATGGTGAAAGGAACTCAACAGGGATTCAAACATCAATGTTAGTCATCCTCTTAAATACAAACATGTCTGTTTACTTAGGTTTTCTAAATCTGAAAACAAGCATCATAACTATGGAGTACAACAGATTTTAAAGGTCTGCTATTTGGATAGAGATAATTCGGAAATAAAAAAAAACACAGAGATGAGAAACATGGGCATGAATTGCAATCATGCGCAAATATTCTTTGATTGCTTTGTGTTGCTTTAACACTTGCCTACAGTCTATCTTTGGTGGGTCACTGTGTTGAACTTCATAAAACTTTAAACACATTAAGAAGTGTTTGTTGCAGACATGAATCATCCCTTCTAAAATAATAAAAGAAGGTATGTTGTTTTTATACAATTGTGGAATTTCTAAAACACTTTTATGCATATTATTATCATTTTTTCTCCCAACAGATCAGCCTATGCATTGCCAACTGAAACACAGCACCACAAAACTCTTAAATTTACTGTGAGGCTGAATTTATAAACAGGTGCACTGTTAAAACAAACAAACAACAACAAAATAAAACATGCATTTAACACTGTAGTGTAGAATCAGTGTATAATTGTAGAAAGAATGCATTTGAATCAAAATCTTTTTAATGGTTTGTTTAAACCATTAAATAGACCATTAGATTGCATGCTGTATAAATTGATTTTGTTTAGATTGTCTTATGGTGTGCAAGAAAAAATCTTTTGGTAGAAAAGTGAGAAAAGAGGATCAATTTTGTGGACAGGGTTTAAGTAGGTAATCAATGGAAAGAATATGTGAGATAAGTTTTAAAAATGATTAGTGTGACAAAATGGATAAAACTTTTTTTTTTGTCAAACATGACATCCTGCTGCATCTATCATTCAGCAGATTTCTATATACAGTCATTAAAGAATCTGTCAAAACTGTTGTTTTACAGTTTTGTGTTTTCACTTTCACTCAGTTCAGGATATTCTGCTGTTGTGTGAAAACTCTTGTGTTGTAGTATTTTTTTTTTTTTTTTTTTGCATATCAAGCATATTGTTATCTTCTGTTAAAAATGACCTAAATCATTCTCTTTGCCCCAGAAATTTAAAACTCAAAACACCAACTCCACATTACCACAGATTTGATTTTTTGAATAGTTTGACACATGCACTGCAACTTTTTAATAGAAGGGTGTCCAGAAAAGGCACAATAGATCAACAGATCAGAGATTGTGTGAGCATAGCAAGTAAAGCTTCTGAAGCTTTATTCAAGTAAGCAAGTTTGTGGCCTCTGAAAAAGTTACTGTTTCATACTGCTGACCTGTATGCTGCTCTCTAGTTCTCACTGAAAAACATTATGAATACATTCACTTTCATGTGCCCTCATCTGCTATTCTCAATGTGTTGCACAAAAAAAACACACAGATTTTCACACAATATGTCATACATAATGTTCTTCCTGCACTGTGCTGCGAACAGACCCTCCCCTTGCTCCCTCCAGTGTATTCATCCTGTAAGATGGCATGTCCAGTAAAATATCTCTGCATCTGAAGAACATAAAAATGTTTGCCCATTCTACTGAACTTCTGTAATGTTCACAAGTAAAAACAGCTTAGATGAAAAAGCAGTCTTATCCAAAAGTCAAACTGGCCAAAGTACTTAAGTTTGAATGCAAACTAAATCCATTATTTTTGTTTCTATGATTTTCAAAATTGTTGATTAAATGTTTTCAGTGGAATAGAATACCTTCTGTTTAGCATAAACAAGATGGAGGAAATAATTTAATTAGATTGACCTTACACCATAAAAAGCTGCATTGCTATTAAAATTTTAAGTGTGATGACAAATGCAAAAAGCAGACATATGGTTTAACAAGAGAACATAAACATTTATTTTTCAAAGATCCATGGATTATTGTTTACCAATACCAGAATGCTTTTAGATTTGTCACATATTTCAGTTTGGGTTATCATTCCTCTTTGATTATAATTAAGCTCTTTAGCAATATACTATTAGATTAACACCAGCTAGATGTTGACCCCTCAAAAGAGAAGGTCACAAGTTAAACAAACATGAAAGGCAGAGATAAATGTCTTGGTTTAGAATTGCTATTCCAAGGTTATAGCTGTTGAGCGTTTCAATTAGTCTGTCTGAGAGCAAATTTCAGCAAAAGGATAGAAAGGTATTTAACCGCGAGAATGGAACTGACACTATAGATTAAAATAAAAGCAAACTCTGCTTTAAAGGAGACGTGCCCCTGTTTATGATTTGGTAATCAAATCACGCTCAAATAGTGGATTCAATATAGGTTGCAGAAAAAATATTTATATTCCTGGGATACATTTGAATGTCAATAAGATTTTGACTTGGTAAAATGATCTGTTTCTGTTGTTGCATGGTTTTATGGTACTCCTCATAGTATTGTGTACTTTAGTTTATGCACATCAAGGTTTTTCTGGCTCCCGTTTTCACAGATTCAGTATATGTTATAGACATTAGTCGTCTTTTTTGTTGCTTATCAGATTTGTACTCTAATTTGATAACTAAGATAAGATTTAGCATTAAAATAGGGGTATTAAAAACCTTCACCAAATCAAATATATTGGGATGAACTAATGATTATAACAAAGCTTGCAACTCCTCTGGCTCCTTCTGCCCATTAGTACAGGATTCACCGTGATGGACCATGTCAGGGCTGTGTGGAGGTGGAATTTCACCAATTGACAGATGCTTCCTTTTTAGTGGGACACAGTTTTTTGTTTTTTTTTTGACATGTGAAAAAATAATATTCTGTAAGAAGAGCTGCGGATTGCATACAATTGCAAGCATGTTTCTCCATCATGAAGACAGTGAGAATTTGAGACTGACACTTAGCAATTGTTAATAAACTATTTGGCCTAACGGTGTATATGTAATATTAGTTTGTTGTGTCCAAAAATCTGGCTCATTTTTTAAAGTGATGTATCAGAAATATACCAACACCACACGCCTTCTTGCTGTGTAGCAATGGTGCAAGCCATGATAAAAATCAAATTAAAACATTAAAAGATATATTTAAAGGTTTTCCTAAAATATGATTGTTTTTTCAAATAAAACATCCCTTTTACTTACATGCTATCATATTTTTTATGTTTTAAACATACCTAGGGTGTTGCTTTGATTCTTTCATGCATGTTTGAGGAATACTTGAATATACTGTGGCAGCCATTCGAGGTGTCAAAACGCTTGCTCTCACAAAATGCCACCTATTTCCACAGAGCTCCTTCTTGAAGCAGTCTCCAGCTGATCTGTTGCCAAAGAAGTCAAATTTATTTTAAGGTATGTTTGATAGATACAGCCTTTTTTTATAATCACCTAGGGTAACATAGGTGCTTGTTGGTGATGCAAAATGGCACGCTATCCGCCCAGAATACACAGTACCACTCCTTTAATGATATTTGAAGGCCAAATTCTAGAATCTTGGTCTGATACATGTGGAAATAATAGTTGAAAGTAAAATACACATTTAGAAGAGGTACTCTGACAGTTTACACCAAATACTGGAACTGTTGCATCTCAAAGGAGGTCTGGAGATCTAAACATATGGTCATCGAATAAAAACCTTACATTTTTTGAAATTTTATTTTTGTTTTCTTGTGTAAATTCAACTTTATTAATCAGTCTTCTTTGGTTTGTATAATAAATATTCATCAAAAAGAGCCGATGACTTCGACCTCACAGTGTTGATAGACTATTAAAAACCAAAGGTCTTTTGTTAATTTCCTGAAAAGCTATATTTCAATGATGACACTCACAATAAACAGTCTCTGATGTTCAGTTAAAATGAAGTAATATATTCTATATCTCTTATGCCAGTTTACAGACCTCCCAGGGGCAAGTGAAGTTGATAATATTAGAGTCACAGGAGTACAAATATTTTAACATATTTGTCAGGAATAACATTTTGTCATTAAGTAATGGTTTTTTGTTTTTTTTTACATCTTAAAATGCTTCACATCTGTGATGTAACAATTTCAATTTCAATTTGATGGGTAACAAAACACAACACGTGTCATAGATGTCCAAATAAATAAGTGGGCTACTCCACGGATTCATTTATTGTTGTAATAACAGGAAAGATTATTTAGAGCTGCAACACTACATGTATAATTAAAGTTGTGCTTAAGCAAGCTTCGGTTTTGTTTTTGACAGGCTCCACTGCAGTGTCACTAAATTCAATTAAAAATCATTCCATCCAAATGGCAAATAGATTGGTCTCCTATGAATCTCCTATTCTTATTCTGGAGATTGGAGAGTGTCTGACTTAAAAACCTAATGCAGTTAGTAAGTAGTGAAAACTACCACAACCTACCAGCCAGTACAACAGTAGCTCACTGAATCACTAACGGGGGAATTCGCACTGATTTGTTGGGTTTGTTTCCCTGCTGCTTGGTAAGTGGGTGTTATGGCGGGTGGTGTTTGGTCTTTTGTGTCGATAATTAATTATTATCGAAAGTAATCATTTATATGCCACAAATGATGAGTATTTTCTGTTGAAAATACTCATCATTTGAAAGTATGGCATACCACACAAATGACTGCATACCACACACAAAAATTATTTAAAAAAAAGGCTTTTCTGTTGTTGCTACTATTGCAAGATTTTTCATTAAAACCTGAAGGAATCTATAAAATTCATTTTTTGACCCTAAGATACAAGTGACAAGAGCAAATTGAAGTCAATTTGGGTACCTAAGATTTTCTCTAAAGCTGTCACACTTGAAAAACAAATATCCGCCGTAGCCATGAAAGTCTTCGATACGAGGTGAATAGGTCTCTTTCATTTGTGTCACAGGCTAAAAATTAGACCACAGAGTGGTTATTAATTTCCATCCTGTATCCAGTGCCCTTGTTTGTTCGAGAAAGACAACGATCGCCTGCATACCTCCTATCTCAAGCCTCCCCCGTCCTTCTGCTGCTCTCCTTTTTTTTTTCCCATTCTGCTCTATTTAATATCACTGAGCCCTTACTCTCCAGGCCTTGATCCAATCCTCATTCCTGAGATGTTGTGGTGTCTGTGACACCATCAGCCATGTGCGAAGGGTCATTAGCACAGCCGTCATTAAATAAATGAAATCAATCTCAAAAACAGCTGGCTCCTGGGGAGGGAGGGGGATTTGGGAATATACGGGGAGGTTCAGGCAGAGAATATTGATGATGATGCTTCTGTGATGTGAGTGTGTGTCCTATGTATGAATATGGATATGTGTGTGTGTGTCTTTGTGTCTGTTTGTGTGTATTGGAGGGTCTGATATCATGAGTTTTAGATTGTTCTCAATCTTGGCCACAGTAATTATAATGTAAGTGGAACAACAGCGTGAGGTGTGTGTGTGGTAATTAACCCCAGGCAGCTGAGAAATGGGTGTAATGAGGAGAGCAGGACATTGAATCTGTTCAATCAATCCTTACTCTCTCCTCTGGAGCATTTAAATGTATCCGTGACCTTGTAATGGTTAACTGCGACATACATTTGAACCCATTTAGCACATCACCGTCACTTCATTTATTTTTTTCCAAGCAGTTTTACTCATATTGAAGGGGACTCTAAAAGTCTGTTTTGACTTTGTGCTAGTTTTCATTTTTTTAATCTTACAGTGTATCAAAAAATCATCAATGTGGTCAGTCACTGGAGCTCATATATATGTCACATTAGCAGAAAAATCTAATGAAGCCTTAAAAATGTTGTTATATGATTAACATGAAAATGGAATATTAATTTAAAACATGAGGGTAATAGAGTGAATCATACATTAGAGGCCAATGAATGAATGCCATTACACAAATAGTATTAGTAACTCAACTAAGCAGCAATAAAAATGTTGTCACTTTTATTGCCCTGAATTAAGTGACAATCTTTAGTATAATTATCAAATGTTCTATAAATTACATTGATATTTTAGTATATCACAACAGTGCTGGGATTATTTTGGAAATTACAGTGGACAGGAGAGCAACTTGTTGAAGTTTACAAGAATGTCACTTCATTATGAAGGAGCTTATCTGAAGTATGAAGGGAAACGCAGCACCCTGGTGGTTTTTAATTAGGATTATTTTAAATTTTGTCTTTAGTTTTCACTACTAATAACTAGTCAGAACATATATTTCAATAAATTCAACTCAGTTTATTTAGTTAGTTCACCTTAACACATATTGCCTTATTGCAATTTAAAATGTATTACTACTATAACAAATTCTAGAGATAACTGAATAATAAATTCTGAAAAACTGTAAACATAAATAAGAATTTAAGTATGATGAGATTTGTTTTGTATGCAAAGATAAAACACTGTGATTGGAACAGTACCAAATACTGAAATACATATATCACATGCAAGTTATTTTACAACTTAGAATTTATTTCACTTTTTGCAAACTCCAAAATGTTAGTTCAGACGTTAGAAATATAACAACAAACAACTGTTTCCCTAAATTATATAAAAACACAGTGGTCACTGTGTTTTCACTGTCACTGTCAAATTATCTTGATAATTTGTGATCAAGATAAAAGGTACAGAATGAACAGGTTGCCAGTCCATCACAATGCAACACAAATGACAAATGCAACATACATATCTCAAGGAAATGCAAGCTTGATATAGAACGATTTTAATTCAGGACCCTCTTGCAGCAAGTTAACAACCATGACGCCTTATCAGAGGGAATGATGCAATGAAACAACAACAAAATCCGACACACCATAAATTACAAAAACAAAATGAATATAACATATTTTAAACCAAATTTTACAATGCTTCTTCATCACATAATTTTGTTCTTTCTTAGGCTGGGATTAAATTTGTTCCAGTTACTTGAATATTAAGACTTTTAAAAATATTGACAACATTTATTTTAAAAAGGAAAGGATTCATTGATATCAAATATCACTTTTGCAAGAGCATTGTGGGCAAGACTGTCAGGATCCTGCATTGTTTTGAGTTATTTCTAAGGTTTGATTATTCTGTTCCTTAGTCTCTTTCTTTGATTGGATCAGACTAAATTCTGTATGTAGTTTAGTGCACTCCTTCTTAGTGTTTCTAGTTATGTTCATTTTGGGTCTCTTGTTATCCCTTGTTACTCTAGTTTAACTATGTTTCTTGTGTCTGTTTTGTTAGATTCATTTCCAAGTCCCCACTGAGTTTCTTACTCTTTCTCTCTCCTCAACCTGCTTTCTGCTCTCTTCCCACACCTGCAACTAGTTAGCTCATCAAACCAGGTATTTTGTTCAGCATTCAAACTCCCAGTACTTAAGCACCTCATTTTTAGTCACTTCTTGTTGCATCGTCCTGTTATAACATGTTATTTTTCTTCCCTGTGGTCCCTGCTGGCTTTTCCTTTGGATTTATGGTTTTTGTTCTGCTCGGGCTCCCTCTGATTTTTGTAAGTTTGTCCATAATTTTTTTATTGAACATATTTTCATTTACCTGGCATCTCTACCTTTCTGCATTTGGGTTCACCATCAAAACACACATCATGACAAAGGCAGACAGCAGCCCAAAATATTCTACAAGTGACAATTAGGACATCCCAAGCAAAAACAACAACAAAAAAACAAACATTAAAAATTATGCATCAAGACAAAACTTGTATGTAGATGTACTGCAGAAACAAAAATAAGAGATCATTCAATTGAGCAAAAGCTTCTAACTAGATGTGAATGATTTTGAGTTGCAGGAAGAAATTTAAAGTAAAGAATTTCCAGAGATAATTTATAGGTTTTATCTTTTTCACCTCAAAATGCAACTTTGGCACAACAGACTTAAGAGAATAGAAAATTGCATTAGAACAAAGCTGTGTACAAACAAGAAGTCTCATTAAGCTATTAATGTGAGTTCCCTTGGTGCATTTTTAGTTAATTCTTTGAAGTTGCTCACAAAGGGGAGAGTAGTCAGAATTTTTATCCAAGTAAGAGTAGAAATACTTTATTATAATATAACCCAAAAAAAGTAAAAAAGGATGGTGCCAAAAAACTACTCCTCAAAGTACATTGTTTCCAAAAGGTTACTCTGGTTAATGTCACTCATTACTACCTGTCTGGATGTGGGCTTATAGGTATATTTTAAGCAGATGAAGGATTGCCCCATAAATGAGATAAGCTAATGTTGAGTTAAAATCAAACATCATTTTAGGTCTAAATCTTGAATTTGTTCATTTGGCTTTTTCTTATACCATAGGTATGTCAGAGTGATCAAATTTCAAAAATAATTTGTGACCAAAGTTGCACCTTTTTCAGATATAAGTCTGTTAGGGCTTAAATAACGTCCACAAGATTTGTCAGGGTTGTTAAGATTGGCTTGTCTATGATATAGACCAGAGAGAAATACAGGGTCATATTGGGGTATGGCTGCTTTTCAAAGGTCATGGGTGTGAGCCACATCATTCAGCACTGTGTGGAGGCGGTGGCACATTAATCAGTTTAGTAACATAATCTGTCACAAATGGAAGAGCATATAACTGCCAGGCTCACAACTAAAGGCGCCATTGGAAATGCCAATCAGCTCAATGTTCTCTCGTATAACGAGGCCAACCTGCCAAATTGCGAGGCTCATTCACATAGTGTGAATGCATCAGAATAATTGGGAATTCTGACTTGAAACCTATTATTTGCAGGATGGGTAATGTTCTGATTGAATAGATTGCGTTGATAATGTAGAACATCAAATAGCAGCCGCGCAGATCATTTATTAGGACAATTTCAGTGTAGTTCTGTGCATGGGAGATGAGGCTCAGAAATGAAATCAGTCCATTTTGGTCTTTACACATATGCAAAGTTATGTGCAATATCCAAGTGTCACTACAGTTTTCCTGATAGAAGTTTGATTTGGTACTTTCACATTACAAGCTCTTCACATAATATAAAATGCAGAAGGTGTTGATTTTTTTTTTTTTTTAGGGTAAGCAGTCAGTTGACTAAAAGCACTGACAGGTAATAACCAATGAGGCTCATTACAATTTCTCTGTGTTTTTTATTTATGACAAAATTACCACAACACCTAAGACCTGCACATACAGTGCATTCAGAAAGTATAAACAATGCTTCATTTTATGTCGCAGCCTAATTCCAAATTGTATTAAAATGAACTGTTGCCTGAGTCTCAGGTCAACAGCACTCTGGAGCAAGTTTGTGAACGGTGAACATTGCTGAATTCATCTTTTCTAGTATGCTGACTAGTCTGCACTTCTTGCTGCTGCATCCCCACAGCATGATCCCCACCACCACGCTTCACTGATGAGCCATGTTGAGTTTCCTTGAAAAGCTGGAGCTGGTGGGTCCTACTCCTCCCTACTTTAGTCAGCCAGCCAGCTCTGGGAACACTTTGGGTTCAAATGACAATTTCTTGCTCTCTGTCCCATTTAGCCAAACAGAAGTGGGGAAAAAGGGCCTTTGTTTTACGTGACACTGCTTACGTGGAACATGTTGCCAAAAGACTGGAAATGAACTGAACTTCTTTCATTGAGCACTTTAAAGTCCAGACCGAGAGCACTAGAGATAAATTCTTTTAATTGGTACTATTTATTTGTATGGCATTTTAATTGTGTAACTACTTGTTGTATAACCTTTGCTTCCTCTTGGCCAGGTCTCCTATGAAAAAGAGACTTTTAATCTCAGTCTGACTTTTCTGGTTAAATAAAGGTTAGAAAAAGGGTTGAAGTTGTTAGCAGAGTCGGGTGAAGAAGAAAATAATTGAAATGAAAGAATGAAGTTATTTCTCACCAGGAAAGCAATGCAGTTTTGTGCCCTTATGGTTTAAATATATTATCCTGAAACTGTTGACTTCCTCACAATGTCTATAGCTAAACCATAATGTTCTTTATCTGCAGGGTATTACAAGATTGCTGTCAAAAAATGTTTCCTGCAAAAGAATATCTCTTAAAGAGTATGAGCAAACATTCATTTAAGCAACTTTTCTAAATTCCTGTAAATAAACATGAGCTCAGAGTGATCAACAAACTATACTGTCCCATCCTTTTAAACTTTTAACTGCAGGCCAAATAAAAATTCATAATAATGCTAAAAGGGCCTCATACTTAATTAATTAAAATGGATTTGTCGTGCAGAAGCTTAAAATTTTAGAGAGCAAAAAAAATGAAGTAGAAAATGTCTTTCCCAATGTGCAAATGTACCATTCCATTGATAGAGCAAGCCAAAAAACTAATTTTAAAAGAACTTACAACACATCTTAATAACCTAAGCAGTTTGTCTTTGCATTGTTTAATTACATGGCCTGATTCTTGTTTAAGTGTGGAGAAGGCAATTGAAGGAGGGATTGAAATCAAAGATCTTGATGTTGCTTTTTTCTGTTGCTGAGGATCATCGCCAGTGACAGGTATGGCTGTTCTAAGCGTGCACAACTTGAAACAGTTGCCACAGGCTATACACACCTCATCAGTCTCAACCTGTCCAAATCAGTTTCTGCATCAAGCTAGTTAAGTTCAGACATGCTATCAAATCCTCTGAGGAGAATAAAACATATTATTTGTGTTGGAGCTCCAAAAATGGTATTGCATTGCAGTTTCTTCTCAAATTATTTTTCACAAGAAGGCAATTTCTCTAGTTTAGTGAGATACATACAAGTTGACCCAGACTGGATTTATAACATATTTTTTATGATTCAAAATAAGTAAAATACAAATCAAAATAGCATTAATTCAATATTTGTTTTTCAAGAAATTAAAGAAAGCTGCACGATTCAGTTTGAAAAAATGCATTAGCAAGGTTGCTCTCGCGAATAAACAAAACACTCTTCAATTATGAGTCCATTAGACTAGTAAGTCTCAATCAACACTATTGTAACCATTTTCCAGTTTATTGTAAGATATGAAAAAAATAAAAAACAGAAAACCCACTATTTAAAACGACACTTAAAACTCTCTTCAATATTAATCATTTGTGACGCTTGAACGTGACAGAACTGAGTGATCCCAAACAGGGTTTTATTTTTTTTTTTTTTTATTGTTGTTGGTCTAATGTATTATTCTGGTCTTAAATGTTAAGATTTATCAACTATACGCTTAAAATACAGAAAAAGGCTTGAAAACATCGGTATGTGTGTAATCATATAATGGGTATACCCAAAAATCTATTTTAAAATGCATTTAAGTTGTTTGTTTTTGCTGCTCCTATTTGCAAATATACAGCACATCTTCTTACGCATCCACTTGGCCACCAAGGCATTTTTGCCTATTGTATTTATTTAGAATAATTCTTTGACATTTTTTATTTAAGGAAAAGTCAGATCTCTAAGCTAATCTAGTACTGGTTATACAGAATTTTGTGCACAAACCTATTTTTGTTCAAGTATATATGCTGATGGAGTTTGATGCAATATGGAACCTTATACAATTGTTTTAAATAAATATGCTATTGGTTTACATTGTCTTTTCCTCTTGTCACTCACATAATTTAAACAGAATCTCTAGATCATTGGAATAGAACAGTTGGTTCCTGAATTAGAAATCGTTTCTGAATCAAATTTCTAGAGGTTCCCCCTCATCTCTGCTTCCATTCTGCTTACCTCCCTAGCTGCCAATTATTTCTTCATTACCTGCTACCTTCTTCATCTGCATCTGCTAACCTGCAATCAGTACTCTTGGTTCTTTTATTTCTTCTCTCCCCTCCGTATTTAAATAAACTTCCTGGTTTCTGTGTTCTCCACTGGCTCCTTTGGTTGCTCTCCCTCCATTATCTTGGTTGCCTGTTGGTTCCAGTGTTATTATCTGTTCATGACTGTAAGTTAATTTTTTATTTCTTCATTAAAGGTTTTAATTTTCCTCCAGCTCTCTGCACTTGGGTCCTCCTTTAAACACTTCATTGTGACAAGAGCAGCAACACACAGTAGACTAAAACTTTCCACCAATGAGCCATGGCTTACTGTTACATTGCAATGGCTCTAATGAGGGTTCCTCTTTCTCCTGGCTCTGTAATGAAATAATTTAGCAACCATGGCACAGAATGTGTGGCTTAACCTCTAGTAGTGCAGTTCAGCACTTGCATACAGTTAATTAAAAAGGATGGGAAAGATGTTTGTTTTCTTACATATAATCATTCTTAAAATTTGTAAAATTAAAAGTTTGTGTAGTACATGGTAGTATTAGATCTAAAATTTCAGAACTTGAATTGTAACCACATTCTTGATCAGAAAATCCTGAAGTCCTTTAGGAATAATTTTCACAAAGCACTGAAAACCTTTAGAAGGATGTGAACTCTTAATGAATAAGACTCTCTGGTGGCACTCTGCTATGCAGAGATTGATACTATTAGTGATTTAGATTAATTTTAGCAACTTATTCAAAGAGAGGGGGAAAGTATTGTAAAAATGAGTTTAACCAAAAAATATGATTACAATTATGTAATTAAATGTATGTCACCACACAGTAAAAAATGTTTCTCTTTGCCATGTTTATTTTTTCAGTTAAAAAATAGTTACTCCAACATTGAAAAGTTTATATTATTTCACTGAAATTGTTCAGCGTTATGATTTTTTTTTATTATTATTATAATTGAAACACTGAGTGTGGATTGTTGCCTTATAACACCTCACAGTATCAGTCATAAAAATGAGTATCAGTACTATTCAGAACAGGCAGGTCAGGCCTTAAAAAGATCAGTAAATGGTGGTCAGTCAGAAAACATACTGCTAGTTCATGTCTTTGCTACCTGCTACAGGCAAATTTACCTTTTCAGAAGGTAATGCATTTATACACCATAAAATTTATTTTTAGTCTCTTTTCTCTATGCACACTGTATTGCTTTTTTGTTCTTGTTTTTTTTTTTTTAGCCAGCATACTCAGAGAAGGGGATGCAAAGTTATCACTCAATTACTGTCTCATTTATTGCACAGTAACATGGAACCTGCAGAAAAACACATCTTTCATCATAGTTTTGTGGAAGAAAACATTATAAAGGAAACTGCTCAAGAAAGCCGTGTTTGCGGCTGCACTAAATCCATGTAAAATGCTAATATTTTTTAATAGAATGTAAAATAGTCCACATAACATGAATATATTTTTTTCCAGAAAGTGGTGTCCAAAAAAGTGGATCATTGTGTTTTGAAGCTTTGCAGTTTATATTTAAATATACACCAAATGGAGATTATGTAACAACTGTAGGTAAACATACCTGGCATGAAGAATGGACACAAGAGAATGGCTGCTCAACATGTTCCTTGGGAGAAAATGACCTCAGTTCTATAATGTTCAAACCGGATTGCTTCCTTCTGTGCTACTCCAAAGACTTCGCAGAAAACACAAACCCAGCCTTCCTGATCAGTTTTGTAACTTTGTTAGTATCCCTGCCTCTAGCACTGCTGCACCAGTAAATTGCAGGGAAGAATATTGCACTCGCCTCAACAGAATAAAAAATTTAGCAACACCTTGGTGTACATATTAAAGGCCCTAAGCTCCCTCTATTGCAATGAGTTCAGGAGATAGGAGCTAAATGGAAAGTACCAAACACTGAGGCAATATGTGAAAACAAAAGTAACTTTAATAAAACTTTTGTGGATTAATGGGGGAAAAAAATAAAAATCAGCAACAACATCCAAGCAAACAAAGGGCTAAAATCCCAAGAACAAACTCCACAACCAAAAGCAGGTAAAACAAAGACAAGTCTGTTGAAACAGAAATGGAACCACAGAGAAGGATGTAGCTCAGCAACTGAACTGTCCAATAGATGGAGATAAACTTCCTGATAACTTTGCAAACGACTGAGGGAACAAAAACAATTGAAAGCAACATTTATGGCCAAGACAGGTGGAGGAGGTGGATGATCAACTAAAGTCAAATTTGCATGTATTTTCTCTGAAAATCTTTTAAAGCTTTTATAAGACTGAAATGTTGTGCCCAAATTTGCTATAGGGGCAACAATGTGACAGTAAATCTTCAATATGAATTGAAAATATATAATTGTGTAAAATAACAGACAAGATAAAGTAACAGGAAATCTGTCACCTTTTGTTTGCCATCAAATTTCTCATTGAATTCACACAGCCTATCAAAAAACATACATGTATCTTTAAGGTTGCTTCTCCATTGTCAAGTCTCTCTGGTTAATGTCTGTTTCGGTTCTGTTTGGAGTGTCTCCATGAGATGTTTGCAGCGTCATTTAGCAATGGAGAACCTCAAGCTTGTGGTATTAATGGACTCATTAAGCCAAGACATTTCATTTTGTCTTACAGAATGTCATTACTGGCTCAAACATAATGAAAACAATTCAAATTAGCAACCTTTGAACCAATCCAATGTTTTTTACCTCTTGCTGGTCTCATCCTTCCATTGTTCATCTTATTTTATGCCAATTTCCTGCCCTCCTTTTACAACTTCTTTACTTCCTGCCAGATGTTTTCCAGTTCCCCAAAACCTGTTCTTTGAATTTAAGAGTCTTTATTTGATAAATACTCATGACAACATGAGACTGCTGTCTGCAATATGTTCTACTTTCCCAAAAAATAAAAAAAATAAAACATTTCAAATTGATGTATTGGACCTCATTGTACAAAATTTTTTGGAGGTATTTCAGTAACACAGAAGACGCAAGTATGGGTAAAAGCATGTTTTGCAAACAGCTCAAAGAACAGATTTTGTTGATGGTTAGAGAATGTGACTGTTTTTGGACACAACCATCTTAAAAGCTACCAACTGTTTTACATATTTCTAAACCATACATGCTTCCAGTTTATAGATTACAGTAATTCACATATATTCAGTTCTTAATAAAAGAAAAATTCTTTTTATTCCTAAGTCTGCATTTGTTGACATTTGTGCATCTTTTAGGCAGGCACTTTATATACGCATATTACTAACATATGCTGTTTCATTGGCATACTTCTGCTGATATGAGAGCAGGCAGAACAAAATGATCAGACTATTGCCCCTGGGTTTTACGACTCAATTTTACAGTTCTGTTGAAAGTAATGCACAAGTGCAAAGTATGATGTCAAAAATCTGCTTGTTTAGAGCCCTGTCCAGTTTTGCGTCACATAGCTATATCTTGCTGATTTTTGAAGGATCTTCTGTCTCAACTTATGAGTTGAGACAGAAGCAGAGCACAAAGTTGCAGTTCAACTAAAAACTCAATCAGACCAGCTCATAACAGTCTAGCTTTTGAAGACTGCTCAAACCTTTCAAGATAAGCTGGCAACTCATGAAGGCCATACTTTGAAGCAGTGTATCCCAAAGGCTTTCATCTTCACCTGACTAGTGATTTATCATTGCCTTGCAGACCAAAAAGCAGAACCCCTCCCACAGGGTTTCAAAGAAAACAGAGAAATTTGTTGATTTGGAGGATACAGCCACACATTTACGGATATAGCTTGACTAATGTTTTTGTTTTCTCTCCTACAATAACTACATGCGACATTTGAAAAATTCAGACTTCTACAAACAGTGACGTGTAGAGATCAGAGTGGAAGGCAGTTTCTTTCTCATGCCTTACCATCTAAAAGCCAGTGGAAGCATAAAGCTGGAGAATTATGGCTGCACAATGAAGCAATGTCTTTAGAGATCAGAAAGACAAATATCTGTTTTTGCCTAACAAAATGTACTCATTATTTTGTTACAAGAAAGAAATGTGGTAAAAACATTTTGAGAACCAGTGTGTTTTATAAGCAGAGACATTGCATTAATTGCTTGTATTCTGAGTGGCTGACATTCTGAGTGCCTTACACAGGTCTCTACATAATTTCCTGTTGCATATACACTTTTCATATTTTATTTGTGTTAATTATTGCACAGTGACCTTGTTTACCTTGCAGTGCCTTTTTTGCTGTCTACACTTCAAACAACTGTAATGAGTACAAACATTAAAGCATTAAGTAACTGACTTAGTACACATATCCACATTTGTTTTACATTTGCAATGTGCCTTTCTCCATTTCAAAATTAAATTAGCTTCTCTTAATCCGTATTTCTTCACTCTCATCTTTCACTCAGAGAAGCATTTATCTTATGCCTTTTTAATGTCATCCCATAATTAATATCCCAAACAAACCCAGGGGGATTTTGAATGGTTGTGCAGAGGTTGCAACCCCTTCATTTAAATGCCTTTATTTTTTTTCTTTTTATGAAATTCAGACACCAATTAAGTCCTATTTTCTTACTTCTTACAGGATAGCGTTTTCATCACCAGTTTGTTTATCTACTTGGCAGAGTAGTGGCAGCACTGCAGCTGTTTCCTCTACTGTAATTTAACTGCACTGTTGTAGAGTGTAGGAAAATACACAAAACAGACAGTGGGAGGAAGACAGAAAAAAGAATGAGGATAGATCCCACATCGGATGGCTTTGCATGCAACATCCTGTAAGAAAGGTATAGTGCTGATGAACCTGTGTGGAATGTGACTGCCCACTAGTGACAGAGATAGAAATCCATGAGCGAGGTGTAAATAAACCTGCTTTGTTGGGTTTTGACAGGGTGAAACAGGAATAACAGCATCTAATACAGCTTTGATATCTGTTTTGATTGACTGATATACTTTATGAATACAGAAAAGAAAAACATGCTCTACTCATGAACACAACTACATAGTAAGACTGAAAAGTTTAACTACATTCTAACAATCTTCTGCAGTCCATTGAGTTCACCATTTCCAAGGTTTTTGTTTAAATAAAGAATTTGGTCACACACTGCAAATTTTAATCACATCTTTTCCCATTTTTACAAAAACAAACACACACAAAAATCATGAGCTCCATGTGCCTTCCTATTCCAGTGTAGTGAATTCCCTCATCATTTTTTGGGGAAAAAATGGTAATGCAAACAGCAAAGTTCTGAGAAATGCATGAATACATGAATACATGAGCGGGAGCCTTTGTGAGCAAATGTGTTGTTGAGTGGAGAGGTTTGGGTCTGAGCTGTTTACATTGTAGAGGGTAGTTGTGGAGAGCTCCTCTTTTTGTTGCTTCTGCTGAAAACTGAGATTCTAGACAAAGAGTCTCTCTGAGGGAATGCCATTAAAGCCTTCTTCTTCCCAACTTTTGTTTGTATGTAGAGATTTTATCAAATAAAGATGGAAATCTCTTTATTGAGGCAAAAAAAGCAATCAATATGATAATTTGTATATTTTCCATTCACCTGCAGATACAGCTGCAGTGTACTACATTTATGTTCCCCTCAAAGCAAATTCTTTTAAATGTGTCAAGAACAAATGTGCGTCATGGTCTCTGCAGCTAGACTGACCCAAGACAGCACAGATTTTTCCATTTCTTGAATTTCAGTTCCCACTGCGTGTCAGACAATAACTGTAATATGCTCTTATGTGGATGAACATTTGCCTTGTCAGTCTGGTTGAAAAAGAAAAAGCAGCAGCGTTTAAGAGAAAAAAAAAAACATCCAGATGATTTATACCTTCTTGTGTAAGTACTGTAAAACCTCCAAGGTTAGTCAAGGGCATGCATCCTTCCTGGCTGGCTTGCTGTTTGAGGTGAGAAGACTGTTGTGCTTTAAACACACACAATTACTAACAGAAACACTCTCTCCTTTATATTAAATTTTACAAAAATCCCATGATGCCAATACTATATGACCCTGATGGGCAATGTGTCGGTGTGTGTAGGAATGCTGGCATGTGGAGGTTAGTGATGTGTGGAATGAATTTACTGTATCCAGTGTGTGAGTGAGCGTTATGACACCGAGGGGTTTTGCTTTGGCACATGTGCACGGTTGTGCAAAGAAAGTTCAGAGAACATTTTCAGGATAAAGACTATAAAGGAAAACATTGGAACATGTTCTTCCATATTTGCACGTCAACCCTGCAGTGGAAATGCCTCCTGGTGACTATGATGTATTACATGTCACCGGGATTCATCCCTGCAGAATACTAATGCCAGCATCTGTGAAAAGTGTAGCACTATTTACGTGCTGGTGAATTTCTATCAAGTTAAGAAAAAAAGACAGTGAGGACATGAGGAGGACATGACTGTGTGGTCCTTGTTTATTTTACTTAAGCAGGGTTGACTTCATTCTCTCTGAAGAGTTGGGCAAGCTGGGTATGTTCATTTCAGAACGCTTTTGGGTAAGTGTGGTAATTGTGAAAGTAAAGATGAAGGTTCGTGGTTATTTGAATGGGACAGAGGAGAATGCTAAAAAATAATGAAGACATAGACGCTGGAATCTAGAGGTAAAAAGAAACCTTTGGCTTTTTGGTCTGTAATTTATTCTTGTTCTGCCCTGCTGTGAGCTAACTCAGAAGGACACAGAGGATTTGTGGTGATGGGGAGTCTTAAACTTCATCTGACCCTCAAAACCAGCTAAAAAGGCTCATTGAAGGTTTTTACATTAGACTTGTAACGTGTGGTGTATGCTTTTGATAGTTGCAGCACATTTATCATAGAAGTACTGGTTAGAGGTGGAGAGGGTAGTGAAGGATGAGGGCGGACTGAGCTCTGCCAGTCCAATGATTTGTTGCGTATGTTAGCTGATGTCAGAAAGAGTCAGAATTTACAGGGATCACGAATGTACCTTATTGTCTGCAGCCATCAGTTCTGTCCATTACAGGACTTACTGGGGCCATTCACATTGTATTGATAAACATTGGAGGTCATTCATCATGCGCAAATGGGAAAGAAAATCAATAGTTCATATTGTCTTTTTTTGCTGTTATGTCAAAAATATGTCATTGTTTAAACATTGAATATACTGCAAAACAGAACAGCCCTTGTAATTAGTCAAACAAACTGAATCTGTTGTTTGCATAAAATGGAAAAAGAAGACGAAGAAAAAACATATTATAACAGATCCTTATGTGGTCAAAATTATTATGAGGCCAAACTGAGCTCGACTTCTATTAACAATGCGATAAAAATTTAACAACAAAGCATAATATTGTGACTGCAATGTTTGCAAAGCTAATTCCTTTAAATGAAGTATTGGAAAATTTGTTCTAAGTTATGTTGATGTTTTTATGTTGCATGACTTTGTTCCATGAGGAGATGTATTCAATAAGTATTTTACTTATTGTAAGTTCTAAAGATTCGTTTTCCATTAAAGCTTCAGAATGTGATAAAAATATTATTTTTACATAATTGTTTAAACTGTTTCTACATCATAACAATATGGTAAGAGACAGACAAGCTGTAAAATTAAGCTCCTCTTCTTTCTCCCATAGCTCCTAGAAACAACCAATCAGAGCCTGGAGGTGGGTTTTAGTGCTGTCAATCACAATCTCTAAGGGTGCTGCTCATAATATATTGGGCAGCAGCTAACTGGTTTCCGACACAGACTTAGCTATCTGAATGGGTATTCGGACAGTTTTCACATTTTAGATAACATTTCTGCAAGTAGGCTCAGTTACAGTTTGCTGTTGGGTGTTATGGCTAAGTTTTGTTTCGCAAGTCCAGTCAAATTTCAATTTATGCCATTACCATGCCTACAGCTTCATACAGACACATATCCCAAAACTGTTGCTTTGTATTGCCTGATTTCTAGGATTACATAGTATTATTTGAATTAGAAAAATAATTATCACAAACATCTGCTGATCATTTGCCACCTAACTCTACCTCAAGATTCCTCAATTTTACCCTATCAAATCACAAAGCAAAGAGAAGAGCAGTCTGAGTATTTCTGAGAGTCTGACTGTCACTCAAGCCAGGCATCAGTAATGATTTGGCACTGGAGTAATCAGCGTGGATTAGAATTTGTTAATTGAACTGGCTCGGATGTTGTCTTTACAGTCTAATTCGGGTCATCTTGCAACCTGTCTCATTTCTGGGCTCCAGAGCATTGGTGGCTAATCAATGCCATGACCTCAGATAAATGAGGCTGTTTTTCCAGCAGTTGGTGCAGACCAAACAGATGAGTGTATTTTTTTATTATGTCAGTGATGGAAGGCTGATTATTGGAAGTGCTCTGGATATATAACAGAAAGGATTTTAAAATTAATAGTCATATAGGCATAATTTTATTCTTATGTATTTTAAGACAAAAATATTGTCCCAAAATTCTCTCTAAGCAAAATTCATTACTTTTACTTTAGAAATCTTTGTATCTTTTCAATCAGTAAAAATGAAACCAATGAATCCATGCAATAACCTACCAGTGTGTCAATCAAAATTAAGATTACAATATGGAGTATCCAAGCAACAAAACCTCAGTTGTGACCCTTTATGTGCTACAATTTTCTGAAAAAGAGACCCAGAAGGGACTCAGTGAGTAGGCGAGTCTCTGTTGTTTATAAATGTGTAAGGAAAAAAAAACATTTTATGTTTATCTGAATGTGTAAGAGTGGTAACTGGCTTAGTTCTACAGTTTAGTATTAAGATATTTTATTTTACGAAATATTTCTTAAGCAATAGGGGCAGAAGACTGTGTCTTTTCAACAAGCTCTTCCATCTCCAAACAATAGTACTCTTCTCAGATCCCAGCAATTAATGGTGATGGGGTGCTTCTGAAATTAATGAATATAAGCACAGTTTTTATTTTGGACTTACTTGCAATATGCAAATTTTATATACATGCAGAGTATACCCTTCAAGGAAACATTGAAGTGCCAATAAAGAGTGTAAGTTTTAAGTTCATCACAAAAAAAATGGAAAAAATAGGTTTTAGACAAAAGATCCATGAATGCAGGGCCCCTAAACCCAAATTGATTAATTAAACATTGAATTCAACACTACAAAGAAATGGCACTTTCTGTGGCAAATCAAGTGCCTTTCAACAGTTTTCACCTCCCTTAAACTTTTTCACATATATGAAAATATATGTAATGTCACAGTCCCAATCTCTTTGTATTTTATTGTGATTTTATGTCATAGACCAACACAAATTGAGAAGCAGAGATCTGTTTGTCTTGTGTGTGGATCCAGTGTCGCGGTGACCAAATAATGTATTATACAACATATGAAATGTTTTCAATTAATACCAAAGCTGACTGGCAATTTAGTCCAAGTTTATAATTTTGTAACCACTGTGTAATAACTTTGACATTCCTATGCATCAAAATAGAGCTGTGGTTGTAACACAAAAAAGGTCAAACCGGTTATAAGTTTCAAGGAGCAGTCACTGGCTTGGATTTGTGTTGCATTTGATTGAGTGTGAGAACGCCACAGCAAAGTGACTGTGATGGATGAAGCAGGGGTTCGAAGCAGCAACTCGTTGATTTCAGGATGAGCCCCTACCTCCTGAGCCACTGCCACCTGTACTTCATTAACAGATGGAAATTATCTACAAAGATCAAAAATCCAAATGAAACAAAAAATATAAAAAGAAAAATATAAACAAAACATATTGCCACTATTACATATCAATTTAGCACAATGCGGTGAATACAGACCAGCAAATCAGCAAAAATGTTAAATTATTCCTCAAACATTGTTGCTATATTTATAATTTGTTTTTTACAAACAGATCCATAAACCCTTGGTGTAATTTTTGTATTGAGTAGTACCATCTGTCTAAATGTTTGTCTTTCCTCAGCAGCTACTCATTTACATCTGTTATCTTTCCACATATTGCATTGGCAGAGCGCAGTCAGCTTGTATGAGTGCGGATAGAAAGCATGCGCAAATTGTTTTATATGAAGTGCTATTGTTTTGGCTTTTGCAGGCCGACTGCATTGGCAGTCGTTTCCTCAAACACTGGCTTCTTATCCCACTGAGGTGTCATTCAGATGATTTATCTTTATTTGTATCTGCATATTTGTTCTCTGCTTCTATGATGGCATTGTCTGTTCAGTGGATTTTCATCTCAACAACATGACTGCTATATGAGCTCTGAGAAAGTTACCCTGCAACTGAATTGCTTTAGAAAGTGTTATTCTTTTCAGGGGAAGCAAAATTGCAAATCCTGAAGACAAGAATACTCTAAAATTTTGACAGCACCTCATCTATTTGTATAGGTGTGGGGGTTACAAATGTTGCTCCTAAAAAGAAAAATTGTAATAAATAAAAAAAAACAGAATCTGAAGTTATTCTCACAGATAAGCAAATAAGCAATACAGCACAGAGATGAAGAATTTAAATTAATCTTAATTCAAACACCTTCAATATCTCAGGCATGAAAGTACAGCGGTGACGCCCTGGCAAGGTGACATCATGATTTTTACCCTCCGTTTATAGCCAAGGATAGGGAGGGAGTGGGACACAACAACCCTTTTAGCCACAGCCAAGGTTTTGATGCTCAGAGCCAAACGATGCTGCTTACTAAAGATAGACGGCTCTTATCAATTAGTGGCTGACGATACCCCACTCTCAGCACCTTGGTCAGATAATTTGCCCTTGTGCTGGGCGATTGGATTCCCACCCACCCCTGTTTGCCTGCCCCTCCCTCTGTCCTTCACAGTTTGGCATAAACACTGAGCTGTTCCTCTCCCTCTCTTTAAAACAAAAGGGTAACCTTAAAAGTGCCGCACAAAGACACATATTAATCAAGAAACAGTAAAGCGTACAACTGAATGTATGAGCTTTCTTTTGACAGAGGAAGGAATAAAATAAAAGTCAAATACATAGTTTTTGTTGAGAATGTATGTAGATCTATTTGCATAGATAGATAGATATGTAAAATGTTACATGTAAATCTTTCAAATGATACAAAGAACAACGCTGACTGCTAAAGAAGAGGATTTTGTAGTATTATATGATAAGAGACTGTAGTTTCACCATCAGTCTGTTGGTGTTGGCAACTCGATTCAACTGTGGCACTGTTCATCTAAAACCTATCCTTTATCAGGACTACAAATTCAATCCACTGCCTTGAAAGATTTATAGATTCATGCAAGTTTTACACTGCTGGGAGCGCTAATGGCTTTTAGCGGAAGGGCCCAAAGGAGTCATTGTGCATGAAAACCAAAAAACGCAGCGCAGCACTTAAGCTTCCCAGCAATGTCAGGTTTCTGTCAAAAAAGATGCAGATGACTTGGACTGCTTGCTCCAACCACTTGGCTTTTTAGTTAGAAAATGCAAAGTCTTTAGTCATCAACACATGTGATGCTTTGAATTATTCACTGTATTTTCTACCATAGTAAAAGATGCTTTTTTTCTGGACAGACAGACAATCATCGCTGCAACATTTAGCATCAAATAAATCAGCCAGCTTTCTCTGTCACAAACTTTTTAAGCTGGGTGAGATGTGGATTTTGTGGAGGTGTGAAGTTTGAGAGAAAACGCCAGCAAAACAACTAAAACAGTTTGACAAAAAGGACAGAATATTAAAAAAAAAAACAAGGATTCTGTTCTTGTCCATTGCTGCATGGATGTAATGTAAAAGTATACGGGAAGTATAAAGATGGAGTAAAAATGGCAGTGTTTACTATTAATAATTCAGTGGATTGCAATGGCACAAAAATACATGTGAAAGCACAGTCACTGGACTTTACATTCCAAAGTAGATTTTTTTTGTTACTGTTTAAGTAGTCTTGACCTGTACTCTGCCTGGTTTGCTCAAACTACAGTAGGGCATAGTTTTTACAAACATGTTTCCATCGTTTCCCACCATCATAACTTTTGTAAAACAAATAAATAAAATACATGTCTACAAGATTTAGCTTCCAGCTTTTTCTTTTTTGTAAAAAAAAAAAAAATTCTCTTGTTCAGACCTAAAAAGCACCCATATGGTTATATTTGAACTAAAGAGTTAAGTGAAGCACAGTTAAATCCTTGTCTCCTGAATACAAATTGAACCAGAAAAACATTTGGTTGGAGCTCATTAGTGCCTCATTTATGATTTTTTAAAAAATAAATGAAGAGCTGTATTGGTTTTTAAAACATCTGGTCATAGTGCAACCCTTTTTCATGTGTAAACTGTCTACATCCATTTATCCTTGCATGGTTCAGGTCACCTTTGGTGGTTGATATGTACAGTACAGACCAAAAGTTTGGACACACTTTCTCATTGAATTCATTGAAAACTTTTGGTCTGTACTGTACCTGTCTCTAGTGGTGATTTTGCAAGATGTTGGGAACCCATTGAACAGTTCACCAGTCTTTCACGTAGCAGCACAGATAATTATAGCATAAACAGCCATTCACACAGCAATTCTTAATGATAGTTGACGGCAACCAAAACCCATCAAAGTCTGTCAGATAATTTTATGCAATTAAAATATATAAATGTATCTTACAAAGGTCAAATAGCATAGCATTCTTAATTCAATTCAGGTTCTTTGTACAACACCTATTCACAAGGTATCCAAGTAATATCCAATTTTATGTAGACTTATTTAGTTCATATTAATTCAGTCATACTTAGATTTGGATTTAATTACACACAATCTAATTAAATACTTTTATAAACACATTTCAGTCAAATTCCACTTATATATAATCTCAGTTAAAACCAAATAATAAATTTAACAAAACCCAGCTGATTGCACCACCACTGACTTTGCAGCAACCTCTTGTCTCAAACAACAATGTGGCAACAGTGAAAAAACACCAATCAGATTAACACAAACCACCTTGAGTACGAGCAAACTAGTATCTGTGACCAGCTAGGATGGAAAGGACAATAAGCAGACACCATACCAATGAGCATTTTTAATGGTGAAGAAAATTTGTGTTTTTATACAGTACATATATCTTTTACATGTGTATAGTAGTTTTTCCCCACATAAAACTGATATACTGGATTTGGATATGTAATTTTTAAGGCTGAAGCTTAGATGATTTTAGGCAAACTGTTGATTGACACTGAGTTGTGTACATCTAAATATCCACTTCAAACCAAGCTCTGCCTAAATAAGAGACACAATAGTTGTAGGAATAATGTGTTCTAGTAGCTGGGTGAAATGGTGGAATTGACACCAAAGCACCTATGAAGACTGATAATAAATACTGAAATCCTGCTTCCTCTATACTACCTTCAATTTCCCACCTACTGTACTTCATTTTCTTCCCACCTTGTCTTCATTTACGTCCATCACAAGCAGGTACGAAGTCACCTGGGAGCCAGTGAATAAAGAACCTCTTACATGTTCCACACTGGTGCCTCAGTGATTGCTCTGTTTATATCCAAAGACAACCGTAACTTTCTGCACTGGGGCATAATTAGACCTATATCTCGTGTGTTTGCTCTCCAAGCTTTCTGTTGCTTGATAAAAACCATTTATGAGTCTGTTGCGAGCAAGTGGCATATGTCGATGTTGAGAGGTTTAATGTGCTTACTGCTCAGAGTTGAAAAGTCTAAATTTGGCGAAAGCAATTATTTTCCTTTTGCTAATTTGAGATTAGCAAAAGGAGGGTTAGGTCGAATACCATCATGACAATTTACAATGTACTCATAGAAAAATGCACTTCTGTTTTCATGATTGTACAAAAATTAGGATGCATATGCAGCAACAGGATCATCAGATTTCACTCATTTTGAAAACAGCAACACTGTTAACTTTTAGCTTCCCCTAAAATCTAGTTTTTACTTGCAACCTAGGAAAACTGTGTGCAAGCCCCTGAGCATAACCAATACCATATAACCTTCTGCTGCTTTTCTGCTAATGAGCTTATCTCTCCACAGCCCATGTGTTGACATGGTAGTGTGTGCTCCAATTCTGAAGGTTGACTTTTAGTTACATTAAATAATTCCATGTGTTTACTTTGAACGTTTTCACTATGCAATAAGTAAATGACAGGCGAAAACAAAAGCATTCCTATTTCTATTATTTGCCTTCTACCCATGTGGTAGTATGTGATATCATGTAAAACTTGGTTATATAATAATTAGCATTTTCCTTTTACTAAGTTATATGTTCTACTCTGTGCTGAAACATGGCATAACATGATCATCAGGAAAACTTTTCAAATCAGGACTCAAGGTTTTCTCCACTCTTTTGTTTAAATTCTGTCAATATTTTAGTTTTCATTGGGGTTTTTTTGTTGTTTTTTTATTTACCAAATACAGTACGCACAAATGCATTGTAAAACCTCTACCTAATTCTTAGCGTTCCAAAATTTTGCAGCTACTGCCAAATTCCAAAGCTTGCAGTCAGAACGGCCTTAAAAAGAAGATAAAGACCTTATTTGCAGACAAACTTTGAGGCAGAATGCTTTTATGTTTGTGAGGGCCCAAGGCTTTGTCAGTGTCAAATCATCAAGTAGAAAGAAGTTCTAAACTTTTCAAAGCTATTATGCAACCTTTCGAGCAGGTTTGCATCTTCGCATAGAGCATTCCTTAAAGACTTCCCAGGAGTTCATATTGCACATCGTGACATATAAATATAGTGGCATAAAACTCTCCTTTATTTGTGAATCACATCATTTGGTCACTGATTGTATTAGATATTTTGCAGATTTTTTTTTTCTTTTAATATCATCTTAGATTTGTTATTTTGTGTTTTTCTTGAAGTGTGTTTTCCACCTTTTCAGTCACCTACCAGCAATTAAGGATCATTATTGTTAGTATTTTTGTAAAATGTGGCTGATGAATGTAGTTTCAAAAAGAGAAAGTTAAACAGTAAAACATAATTGCCAAAATGTTGTACAGCTGATTTTGTTATCACTCAGAGTGTGGATTAGTTATCAGTTTATAATATTTGGACCTAATATGATATAATACAATGAGCATGCAGTCTAGGTTTGATTCTGGGCCTCTGGATGTCAGTTCCTGCTGGATTACGAAGACCAGTGGTGCAAAAGGTGGCCATGCAGTGTATGCAACGCATAGGGGCGCTGCACTAGAGGGGGCGCAAAAACGATGTGGGGATTTTTTTTTTTCTAGTCAGCATTTTATGTACTTAACAGCTGTTTGTGTATGAAATGATCAATAACAGAGGAACAGCACTGATTAGGCGCCCTTTCCTATCAAGCTATAAGAGTGACAGAAAACATGCTAACAAAAAGCCTCAGACCTGCAGACACAGGATAAGAGAAATGACTTTGGCTCACTTGTACAAGTTTATGGGGGGGAGGGGCGCCAGTGAGATGTTCCACTGGCGCCACCTCAAAAATATGTAGTTGTGCCCCTGATGAAGACTGTATAGAAAATTATATTCATAAAGATGAGTCCATTGTACTGTTATGGACTCATTTTCAAATGTGTGATTGCAGTGAGTAATTCTGTGGAAGTTATTGTATAAACCTCTATTTCTTTCTTGTGCCTATATTTTGAAACGCGTGGAAGTCAAACTTATGAAACTACTTTAACTGGTTCTTTCATAAACATATATTTGTGGGTAAACTCTGGACACTTTTAAACCTTCATTTACTTGATATAAAACTTTTATAAAAAATAAATTATTATAACATTTATTGATAGGGTTATTTCAAGCAGTGAGCTCCAATAATTTACAAAGTTGGAAATGCCTTGTTTTCCGCTTTTTTAAGATAGTTTTCTTTTAATGAAAACGTACTATGAAGCTATGTATACTTTTTAGATGTCAGATAAATTAATATTACGCTCAAAAAAGGTTTCTAGTACAAATTGAGGACATTTAGCATCCTCTTTTAAAGCAATTTGTTCTTCTTTTTGCTCCCGGGAGAAAAAAGTGCTTCAGAGAGTTAATGACACATTTCTGAAACTCCACAGAGGAATGGCGGTTACAGCAAAGAGCACATGGTTTATTGTAAAGGATAAAAATTGGTAGAGTCGTGTAAAATCAAAATGAAAGTGAGAGGATTTTCCATAATTCAATCAGGATATCTTAAAATGTCTCTGATACATTTGTGCCTAACTTACAGAAACACAAAGCAGAAGGCTCTTAACTTTGATGCACTGGCAGGTGAAAGAAAAAAAAACTTGCTTTTAAATAGAAGATTTTCTCTGTAAGGTTTTTTCTGACACCAGATTATTTTCTACTAAATATATGGTATGCTTTAAAATCTGAAAACATGTAATTCTCATATAATTCATGTTTAAAATGCAGTGGATATGAGGCATTTTGGTTGAGCAAAACCCTGAAATCCCTATAAGACACCTGCTCTTCCATTCCAACATGGAAAGAGAAGACTTTGGCAATCACTGAAGTAGAACATCCTCAGCTGGGAATGTGCATAAGCAGCACATTACTGAAACTTTTAGCAGTCTGCCTGCAGCCAAAGTGATGACCTCTCCTGCTGTGCCTGTTTCACCCGCACATCTGCCATCTTTGCAAACTGCGACAAAAGTCTGTTTGAGTGGCGATTAGTTCTTAAAGACTTAGAAAACTTGGAAAACTTGATCAACCTGTTGGGAGTAACTTAAGGGCTTAGGAAATCTGTATAGCCAAAAACAACTGCACAATTATTCTTTAAATTACACCTGATTCCTAACATTTACTCTGCAAAATAAGTGTTTAAATTGTTTTATATGAATGCAACAATGAAACAGCTCCAGAAGCCCCACAGCTAAATGACTCCATTGTCCCTGTCAGTAAATAAATTGTAGGAATAATTGAAATAGTTTATTGTCTGTTATATTTATGTTGTTATGTAAATACACTAAATATGTGTGATTTACTATATTTAAAACAATATATTAATAACCTGTAGTTTGTGTTTGCCCGCAATTAAAGTTAATATTTGCCATCAATAACTTGTTAATTGTTATAATGTCTATTCAGCTGGCAATTCAGCAGCTGCTGAATTGTGAGAAGCCCCATTTGTAGATTCCTATTCAAAGACACGCTTTATGATTGCAGGACATACTCAATAGCAGAACAGAGCTGAGATCAGGAAAAATGTCAGGGCGATAAAAATAAATAAATAAGACAATACAGAAATCAATAAAAAATGCTCTTTGGTCTGACAGCTTTCAATGATGATAACTGGGACTCAGGGTGTACCAGACAGCATTTTGTTTTGGCCCTGGGTTTGATTGACAAATAATGGCCCCACAGTTGTTGTTGTTTTTTTTGTTTTTTTTTTCTAAGCTTGGCACACAGTGTGTAACGGACACCCATTGCACCAGTTTGTGGCATTGGGGAATAATTACAGGGAACCGCCTGAGGTAAGGCCTGGCAGAGTTTGTTCGTTAGCGATGAGGGAGAAGGGTGTAAGAGAGAGGCCTCGAAGGGCAGAAAGGCTCTCAATATACCATAACAACAACAGCAAAAAAAGGTTTCTCTGTTGTAGCAAAGCTCTGAGCTAACTAAAGATTTTCCTCAGCAGAAACTTGTTTCCCAGTTCTATTCTACAGCCTGGAGAAATTTCTGCCCTTGTTATGAGCTAGGAGAATAGTATTGTGAAGTTTGTGGGCCACCTGTGACTATTTGGTATTTAACTTGTTTGCGTGAAGGCTTATGTAAAATATACCACAAGAGACCATGCTTGTGCCAGCTGGCAAGCAAACAGGCACATTTAAGTAAAACAAAGAAAAAAAAAATACAAATAACAATCTCATTTTATGGATGCCTGAAAACAGTACACATATTTTTAAAATTATGCAAAACATTTGCCATGATGAATAATAATTGAATTAAAATTTATTATGCATTTATTTTAAAATAAATACATGACTTCGGAGGGTATTATATGATGAATAACTCCCCACTGAGCATTTTTGTTAGAAATACTGTATGTATCAACAATCTTTAAAGTGCCCACAAATGAATGCAATTGTTATATTGTTGCCTATAACCTCTGGTCAAAAGGGGAATTTTTGACATATTCATAGTGGTTGTAGAAAATGGATGCCTGCATTCTGACTGGAAGTTATAGGTTTTTTCATTCTGTATTCATATTGCTTTTCATTAAACACACATGAATAAACCAATTTGTTCCACATGTTAATATCACCTAACACGAAAGGTAAGAGTTAACACGGTGTGATTGAAACATGCACATATTACATATTAACCTACTCAGCTGCACATCATTTTTCATCTCAGTAGTATTATGTTATGTTATAAATGTGTCCTTCCTGTACAGTTTCTTATTCTTTTACAGTTTTGACCTTTATGTACATGTGCATGCACCCACTATTTGCTGCTGTAACATCTGCATTTTGGGACAATAAACAAATTTTTCTTCTTCTTTAAAGCTGCATACTGATAATGTTATTCTTTACAATGACTCAAATACATTGTGACATCCCTTAAAAGGTAGACTTTTTGATTTCCCATTACAATTAACCCAGTTTCTTGTTAACTATTGTCATTACCATATACAGGTAAAAGCCAGTAAATTAGAATATTTTGAAAAACTTGATTTATTTCAGTAATTGCATTCAAAAGGTGTAACTTGTACATCATATTTATTCATTGCACACAGACTGATGCATTCAAATGTTTATTTCATTTAATTTTGATGATTTGAAGTGGCAACAAATGAAAATCCAAAATTCCATGTGTCACAAAATTAGAATATTACTTAAGGCTAATACAAAAAAGGGATTATTCAGAAATGTTGGCCAACTGAAAAGTATGAAAATGAAAAATATGAGCATGTACAATACTCAATACTTGGTTGGAGCTCCTTTTGCCTCAATTACTGCATTAATGCGGCGTGGCATGGAGTCGATGAGTTTCTGGCACTGCTCAGGTGTTATGAGAGCCCAGGTTGCTCTGATAGTGGCTTTCAACTCTTCTGCGTTTTTGGGTCTGGCATTCTGCATCTTCCTTTTCACAATACCCCACAGATTTTCTATGGGGCTAAGGTCAGGGGAGTTGGCTGGCCAATTTAGAACAGAAATACCATGGTCCGTAAACCAGGCACGGGTAGATTTTGCGCTGTGTGCAGGCGCCAAGTCCTGTTGGAACCTGAAATCTCCATCTCCATAGAGCAGGTCAGCAGCAGGAAGCATGAAGTGCTCTAAAACTTGCTGGTAGATGGCTGCGTTGACCCTGGATCTCAGGAAACAGAGTGGACCGACACCAGCAGATGACATGGCACCCCAAACCATCACTGATGGTGGAAACTTTACACTAGACTTCAGGCAACGTGGATCCTGTGCCTCTCCTGTCTTCCTCCAGACTCTGGGACCTCGATTTCCAAAGGAAATGCAAAATTTGCTTTCGTCAGAAAACATGACCCAGGTGAGACGCTTTTCGCGCTGTTTCTTGGTCAACAGTGGCTTGACACGAGGTATGCGGCAGTTGAAACCCATGTCTTTCAAGCGTCTCTTGGTGGTGGATCTTGAAGCACTGACTCCAGCAGCTGTCCACTCCTTGTGAATCTCCCCCACATTTTTGAATGGGGTTTTTTTCACCGCGCCCTAGTCAATCTTGACTAGGGCGCGGTGATCCCTATCGCTTGTACACTTTTTCTGACCACAGTTTTTCCTTCCCTTTGCCTCTCTATTAATGTGTTTGGACACAGAGCTCTGAGAACAGCCAGCCTCTTCAGCAATAACCTTTTGTGTCTTTCCCTCCTTGTGCAATGTGTCGATGGTCGCCTTTTGGACAGCTGTCAAATCTGAAGTCTTCCCCATGTTTGTGTAGGCTTCAGAACTGGACTGAGAGACCATTTAAAGCCCTTTGCAGGTGTTTTGAGTTAATCAGCTGATTAGTTTGTGGCACCAGGTGTCTTCAAAATTTAACCCTTACACAATATTCTAATTTTGTGACACACGGAATTTTGGATTTTCATTTGTTGCCACTTCAAATCATCAAAATTAAATGAAATAAACATTTGAATGCATCAGTCTGTGTGCAATGAATAAATACGATGTACAAGTTACACCTTTTGAATGCAATTACTGAAATAAATCAAGTTTTTCAAAATATTCTAATTTACTGGCTTTTACCTGTAATGTGAAATGAAAAATTTCTGATCCTACAGAAAGTGTGTTCACAATCTATCTTGACTCGTTTAAAGCAACCTATATTTGTTATATGCAGTAACTTCACAGAGAATGATTAAATAGTTATCCCAAAAAAAAAGCACTATATGCAAAATAGAGTTGATCAATAAAACAAAATTGCAGGTTTTATTCTTTTTATTGAGCCATTTTGTGCTCATATGGTATATTTTTGTGTTGTAATGAGCATAAGTTTTAAGACTAAAAAACACTGTTATGTTATGTGAAACAGGACCGTCACTGCATTAAAATGTTCAGATAGAAGGTTGTGAATGAATGTATTACACCGGCAGGTAAAACTATGCAGAGACCCCCCCTGAGGATGCTGGGAAGGGGATATTCAGGATCAAAGGGAACGTGGAACATAGCAGAACGACGGATCTTAGGGCTTAGGGCCTCATTAAGAACATTACAAAGGTAAGACTGGGAATTAGGTACCTGGGAATTAGTGCCAAGGTAGTCTTAATGCAAAACCCTTTGAAAGGTTGACTTACAGATGTTTTACTGGCAAAGGTAAGAGATTTGGTTGCAGTTAAAAATATGCATATGTTTTGAATTTGTGCCATAAATTTGTGCATGATAGTGTTGTCGAGTTATGTTTTTATACCTATTGTAAATTTTGTCTAAATTGTACCAACTAACATCAAATAATACTCTAAAGAAGAAATAAATATTTTAATTGACCTGCTTATCTACATGTTTAACCAAACTGAGACAAATGTCTTCAATAATCAACATAAGTTATGTTGCAGCTGCAATATTTAACTCCTCTGTCTTCTCCCTAAAGACCTATCATCTGCAGAAATACACCACTGTGTTGTCCTGGAATGATGGGTTGTATCTGTGCCATATAGCACCTTGTATACAAGGTTGATTGACAGCGCTAAGACACTCCTCCTGGCTCCTATTAGTTGTTTTTGACTGGGAGCCATGTATGTCTTCAGATGGAAATAGCAACATGGGGAGGATTGTTCAAAATACTTTATACGTTGCAAGGCTTTATTTGCATCACAGACAAAAGGAACATATATCTTTCTACTTTGTAACCCATAATCAAATCCTCCATCCTTTCTCCAAAGTAGATGGTGAGGCTTCCTTTCTTGATTTGGCTTCCAAGAAATTTAAGCTTCATATCACCACTGTACATTTTACCACATTTTATATATATATTGTTCTATCCAGTAGTTTTCTCCTTTTTTAATCATTGGTCATTTAATCATTTGTGTACATTAACAACAGAGATGCTTTCATGTGTCGTCCATAATATAAGGCAAGTTTGAGAGTCTTTATAGGGGTTATGCAAAAAAGTATTATTATTAATCTTACTGTAAAAATTAAAAACATAAATGAAGTCAGTCAAACTACTAGATGTTTAGAAAGTATGTTTTGTAAATTAAATGGAGAGCCCGTTTTAACAGGTTTCTTTCAATTTCTGGGTTTGTAGCTAATAATGATATCAGTCAGATATTCGTTGGATCCATATGCACTGTGACACCTAGTAAAACATTCCACTGGTGTTTTAGTGTGTGAAAAGAAAAAAGAAGAGAGAGTGTTAGAATGCACCACCATCTGGGCGAGAGTGTCAGAATGCTGTGGAGTGTGATGGAAAGCTTCATCCAGATACCACTGGGGTTACCAGGCAAAGGCAAACACTTATTAATATAAAAAATAATCAGATGCTTAAACAGAACTGTTTGCGACCCACGGCTGTATATCCTTATATTCTTTTGTAATAAGAATATTACCCCTGCTTTCCTACTGAATGGGCATGTAGGAAGGAAGGGGTTGAAGCTTGGTCAGAATGTTTTTATAGGATTCAGTGTTACATGTTCCCTCATCAAAAACACACGTACACAACATATATTAATCCTGTGGAAATGCAGATTGAAATCTCAGAGTATGCATCTGTGGTCATGAAAATGCACCTATGTCCTGACATGTCTGGAGGACATTCTCTATATCTACATCTATACATCTATCTCCCTCTCTCTCTCTCTCTCTCTCTCTCTCTCTCTCTCTCTCTTTAAATATATATATATATATATATATATATATATATATATATCACCCTCACCTTACAGCCACAAAAATTTAGCTGGAAAGAAAATTGATGAATGAATAGAAAAAATTTCACAGTTAACAAATCCCCAGCATTTGAGTTTCACAAGCTCAGTAGGAATTTATTTATTTTTTTAAATGAGTTAAACGCCTGTTGATAGTTGAGTTGCATCACTGGTTTTCTAAATGGGGACACAAAGGCACTGTTCTGTACAACTTATAACAAATTCAATATTCTTTTTGAAGATTAAGCATATTAAGGTAAATTTCTTGTTAAATTGACCTTTTTGTATTTGTTTGATTTTAACAGTATGTATTTTTTTCTTTAACTCAATAAGTGTAATTTCTTGACTTTTAAAACAGAAATATTTATCTGATGAATGAATGAGTGTCAAAACCATATAGCAAAATAGATAACCTCTAGTTTTTGCTTCCAACAGTGTTGGCTCTTAGACACAAATCAACATCCTAAAACCAGAGAAGTGATTTTTTTATTTTTTTGCTCTGTCTTACTTGTTCTTGACACTCAGAAAATGCATTTCTTATGACTCAGCATGAAAGACTGTAGCCATTTATACTGTGCTTATTTTAATCTTGAGCTCAGTGTAGTGAAGGAAGAAGAGAAACAAATCCCACTGGCATTTGTTATTTAATTGTTAATGCTAAGCATAAGGTTATGTTACTTGTGTTCCTTGTTGGTCTCACTCATCTTGTTAACACAGGTCCCAGGGTACATTTAGTTACAGCTCTGCATGATTCATCAGTGCAGTCAGGGTCATGCGATATATGCTCTGTATTACTCAGGCGTAAAACCAAACACTTAAAGTCGTTGTCAGGAGAATACTGCAGTAGTTGACACCATTCTTGGGCTGTTTAACAATTTCTCGATTACAGTGCTTTTGATTTTTAGAATTTATTTGACTCCCTTCAAAGAATGAATGGAGCAAAAATGTGCACTGAGAGCAGTTATTTTTTATTAACTTTATATATAGTTGTAAGTTTAAAGCATCCCTTTAAGTTCCGGGATCCTCGTGTGTGTTTCCCCGGGTTTCTTGCTGCTCACTGTTGCTGTTGACGTGTGTTGTTCGCAGGGCCGGACTTAGGAGGGTGTGGACCCCTGGGCTTGAGCCAATGTTCGGTCCCTACTTAATCATGGTTCTACAGTTGCGCATAACATGCACACACACGCACGCACCCCTACACGCCTACACACCCCTACACACTACGTATATATACCAACATTATCTACCTACAAAATTCTAAAAATCACCCACTGTTCTCCTTTGCTCTGCCAATGGACAGTCCGCTCCCTGTGGTAAACTCTCCATTTGCATGGTTTACAACAGTCACCATATGGTTGCCTACTTAGTGTCTTTTTCGCTATATTTTCCACACACAGACACACAAAAAATAAAAAAATCAGCAAGTCAGATTTTTTAAAGATTGGTGATTGGCCAAAAAAAATGCAATTGGTGCAAATCTGCTTTTTTTTTTTTTAAATAGCAATTTTTCTGTAGAACGGTTGATAATTAATCAATGTGAAGACCATTACTACAAACAAAATAGTTATTAAAGAAGTACTTGGGCGTCTTGAATATGTCTACCTATTTGACAGAACATTCCTAAGGAAGAAAAATTGGAAGGCATTATCTATTCATCCTATATATATTGTATTTATTTATTCTTCTTCATTTCTATCTTTTTTCTTCTGTCTCCCTCCCTCTTTCAATTTTTAATCAACTGAATCTTTCTAATTATCAGGTTTATTTCCTTACCAAGCTCATAGTCAGGGTGAGTATTTCCCCTCTGACAGCCAAACCTGGTCAAAATCTTTATTCTGTGGCAACTGGATTTTATCTGCATGTCAGGGCAGGGCACGATGCACTTGAACTATTTTGTTCTCTTGGCCCTTCGCCTGTAGCAGTAGGACAGTTCCTCCCACCGCTGCTAGCTAGTGGCTAAAGCTAGTTCTGCTTTTTCAACTTGGCATTGAGTGCGTGCGAGCAGAGCAGTTGCATTGCTTTTCTGTGACTTTAGCTGTTTCCTTGCTCTTTAAATAGACCACTTGCCTGTTTCCAGTCAGAAATCCGTTTCAAAGAACCACTGACTTTTAGCATCATTAAAAATACAACATGCAAAGCAAAACACAGCTGGGTGGACAGAGGATAAATCAGCCTGTGATTGGATGATTGGATGTACTCACCACTTGGAGCTGGCTTTCAAAGCGCGATCTGGACAGGAGACGTTTCAGATTTATTTTGTAAACTTGTTCCGATTCTTTAAAATTAACATATATTAACACTGATATTTCTTTAATTTTTTTTGCTTTCTCTATCTCTTGAGCCAATTTATTTATTTTTGTATTATTATTATTATTATTATTATTATTAATAGTAGCAGTAGGAATATTATTAATATTATTACTGCCATTAGTAATAGGTAGCAGTATAACCAACCATCTACAGTATGTATCAGTATAAATCATGACTCCATGCTGTTCCTATTTCTGGTCAAATTACAGTACAAACTGATTACTAAAAGAAAATGGTGCCGTCAGACCTGTGCACCCAGAAACAGTGTTACAAAAGCATAACGATTCTAGGTAATTAAAATAAAACACGACTTCTTGACACAAATATGTATTTTCACTAGTCTTAGAAATTGAACTTGAAAACTATACAAATTATTGTACCATTTCACGTTAATAACTTTATTTTTGCTAAAAAAAAACAAACAAAACAAAAAACCTAATACTAGATCAAATTAAACCAATACGTTTTACACTTAAATTCTGAACTGTAGGATGCATAATTGGGATCAGTGAATTTCAATTTGAGGATATAGCAATACAACATCAACATACTTGTATGAATCTTACTAATATTAATAGATGTAACTAGGAATTTATCATGGTTTCTCCATTTCAGTGCATAGCTGCACACCTAAATTTTCCCAGCATTAAGTTTTTTACAGAATGTGACTGCTTGAATCTGTCCTGGTAGGAAAGACATAACACATGCTGAATATTAGGTGAGCTGCACTGGCTGCACCTATTGTCCGGGTTTGATTTTAGATTATATTATTCATGTTTAACACACTATCTTGTCCTGCTCCCAGCTATATTACTGAGCTTTTAAGCTCTTACAAGCCCATGGATGCTGCCTGAGATCATTGGGAAGGTCACACTTAGCTGTGCCCAAATCTAATTTGAAAACTCAGGGTGACCTTGCTTTCTGCATTAAGGCTGGGAAGCTCTGGAATGACCTCCCTGAGGAGACCAGGTTTCATTAACAACTGCTAAATCTATTCTTCAAAGTTTAGACTTACTTTGTCCTAACCTACTTACGGCTACTGAAAACGGCTTCTTTATGGAGAATACACAGCACCCAGGTTGTTATTAAGTGTCTCAGGAAACACAACCTTTGACTCTACAGCCACTTTTCTCTTTTTTAATATCACTTACAGTTGAATCTAATCAAAGCCTTAAATACACACTAGTGTTTTTTTTTTTTTTTTTTGGACAAATTATCAATTTGGCCAATTAATGCACGATATAGCAGTTACTCAGTTTGAGAGGCGTCTTTTGCAAAGTGTTTGTTCTAGCACATGCTTCATAAACACAAACAAAAGAAGAAAAGTGTATGTTTTTCTAATCATTGGCAAAAAGTATTTAAAATCTTGATCACCCAGATTCTAGAGTTATAAACACTGGGTCAGTAATCTCCTCATTTTGCTCCATCTGTTAGCGTCTCTGTTTTTATTGGGGGTTGGGTGACACCGCTCAATGATTGAAAATAAATCTGTAATACATTTTGGCAAGGCAATTAATATTGCAACAGGAGAAGCAGTTTCAGAAGTCCATCAAAAATACACTTAATTATTCATCCTGAAAGCTAAGTTCAAAACCCATCCATGCAGTCAAATTTTGAACGAAAGGGATATGCACTGTTGGCGACTGGATTAATGGAGAACTCTCATGCCAAAGCTCACCAAGAGCTCAGAAAAAAATACCAGTTTGAATTAAATGATTCATTACTTGTATTTACATGTTTATTTGTGTGTTTTTTTTAGCTCCACCTAAAGTTTTTTTTTAATTATTTTTAAGACAGATGATCTTTTGGCATCTAATAAAAACATTTTTTTTCATTGATCTCTCATTGGCCACTAGCAATGATTATTAAATAAGGTAAACTGGTGAAGTGGAGTTCAAGGGAAAGAGATCATGTATCTTTTCTGCATACATCCCAGATATGCGTGCACATATTTTGTATGCCTGGCCTTTTTTATTGAGCTGTTTATTTGTTCATGTGTGACTGGACTGTCACGTCTAATTAATGTATCAGTTGGTCATCATATACACATCCACAATTTACCATGAAAACTGAAGACACTACTGCTTGTTGCAGGTTTATCTTCTGCTGTCCAGCTTCCACCTGCGCCCACCTATTTCTTTTTTTTTCTTTTTGGCCAGTGAAAGCTCTTAAAGTGATAACACAGCATATTTACTGGGCTGCTCTCTATAATATGTGTGTTATATCAGAAGTAGGGTTGGTGGATAAGCAATGTAAAGCTTAATGCAGCCAAATGAATGCCAAATAGGATTGGATCACCTTTTGTTGTAAGACAGGATTTATGATTAGGGAACAATGTTGTCGGTAGACTTATTTTAGAAGACTTAGTACCCCCACTATGCAGCATTAGTCACCAAATTTCAAAAGCAACAGGCCAAGCGCAGGATGCATTCTATGCCAAATAAAAGCTTTTCTCCAAGCTCTTAGCACTTTCCGTTTATAAAACTTATTTGAATTCAGTTTTTTGCTAATGCTGAAATAACAATGACTCAATGAGCTCACCAACTTCCAATAACTTTTCCAAAAATTATGCTGCTCAAAATACATGACTTCTTCTACGTAGTAATTTCAAGGAGTGACAGTTTTTCTTAACAATTGCTTCACAAAATAAGTTGCTTTGTGAAACAAAGGCAAAAGAATTGAATATTCCATCTGCTGTTATTGTGACAGAAGTTTCTCTAAATGCACTCAGAGCATTGATTTCTCTGTAAATGTCACTCGTTTACTCAGTGAAGCACATTCAAAAATTCAAAAGCTTTGCTCTTTCTTGCCTCCCTAAACTCATTTTGTATGTTCAAAAAATGCTAATGCTAAGATAAATATGTGAACCATAGCTAATGAGGTCACGCTGACACACTCACAAGTTAATACTCATTTAGAAAGGAAAAAAAAAACAATCTGATGCTGGACTTGGCTTTTCATATGTATTACATAAACATGAAAAACAAGCAACTGTATGTTTGAGATGTTAAAGTAAAGCCCTCTTGTGAGGGCATATCAGATTTCTTCATACTCAACTCAATTGAAGACAATTTATGCTTCTAGCACAGTAACAGAACTGCTCTGATACAAAGAAAATGAAAGCTTCAACATGATTGCTTGTTAGTCAGACACATGCTGTTATGGGTGTAACGAGTGTAAGTCTGCAGTTACAAATTGAGGTCACTTAACAAGTATGCTAACTAGAAAGGACAGCAATGGAGCAACTGGTTTTCTCTCACTAGCACTAACAAAACTCAGCAAAGCACATACCCAAAAAGAGTAGTCCTTTTATAAATAATTGTAATGATATGGATGCATGTGTTCATATGCTATAACTTTTGGTTGCTTCCCCATTGTAAACTGCAATACATGCATTATTAGCTGGCAATACTAAGAGCAATTAACCTGATATATAAGAATGGCAATCAACAAACATACTGGCTTTTAGATGTTGAACTGGGAGTAAGTAAGGTCTATGACTATTAAAGTTTCAACTTCAAAAATAAAAAGTGCATAAAGAAGTAAAAAGTGATGTATTGGAACTCATCTTTTTTCTGCTGTTGTCTGTAAGCTCTACTTCATAGTTGCTTCATTTCTATTCGCCACCAGTGGCATCTGTGCCACAGATTAAGAACCAATACTTAAGACCCCTTTCACATGGGATTTAAGACTGCACCACTCAAATAAAAATCTGCAAGAATGTGAATAGTCATTGCTTGCCATTCGATGACCATTCACTGAATGGCAAGCAGTGGTGAGGTCTTTTGGGCTCTTTAAAGAGCCCAAAGTATTTTACTATCGGTAATGTGCATGCAAGAGTTCCCTTAATGTTTTAGGTCTACACAAAACCTCCTAGGTGAGACTGATGTGGTTTATTATTTGTGATGGTTTGCATATCAGCGTCGAGAGGAGTCTCGGAGACGCAGTTGCAGCTTACATATGAAAACTGGCTTACACAGACCTGTGTGGCCTGGAGGAGCAGTGGCCATAGTGGCTCTCATTGCAAGGCTATAACCTCATCATGCTGCTGATCTTTGCAAGAAGTGCTCTTTAAAGTCTAAATGAATGTAATATAAGACACCGTAACTGCTATGCAGGGAAGATCATGTCTGTAACAATGAGATTTCTCTTAGCAGCTCAAATAAGCAATCCATGCTCACCAAAAAACAAAGGGTTTCATGTTTAGGGCCTTACCATTTCAGGGAGGATAGAGATCCTAACTTGGGTGAACACCACCAAATTGTGATAAGGCAAAGGCTGCAGATCAAATCAGAAGTGTGTTTGTGACACTGGAAAAATATACTGCATAGCTATGCAGATCTTTTTCCCTATTATGCCCTTAACTATTCACTTATGTACTGTCTCTGCATTTCCTAGATTTATATTCTCTGACTGCTATGTTGGAGCAGGTCTACAGTGGTCTTCCTTGAAGGCTTCACACTTCCCTCTCTCTACCTCAATCCTCTGTTGAGATCCATTCAATCTACTCTTCACTCCTCTGAATGCCTCTTTGCCAAACACTCACCTGAGCTTAACTCACACCTGGAAGCCACTTACCTGCCTGACCCCCTCCCTCAGCTCCCACTGTGCCACATGCATGAATGGAAACCTATCAAGAACGGTGAACACTCGCTCTGCCATCGGCCAATATCTGTCTCACCCAGATATACAATTTTACTCTTCTAGACTCCTTACACCTCCCCAACCAACAGACCTCCTTCTGACTTACATGATAGATTTTTGTAAATTAATAACAGTTCATCTTCCTAATTTAAATTTCACCTTCTAGTCCTCTTGCAAAAGGAACTTGTTTTGTTTTTTTTCTTTTACTTTAGACTCCTTAAGCCCACTTACTGCCTCCATATTAGTTTCTGTTTTGGCCTTAAAGAAAAAAAATAAACGTAACAGATAACCAATACATGGAGTTAAATGAGTATTGGGATCATGCTAGACTTACCACTACGATATTTGAACACTCTTGAGCATCCTAGAGATCTTAATCAGTTCTGAAGTGGGCTTAGCCATTTAGTAGGGTTTATTTCGTAAATTCATTTGAGATGGGAAATAAATGAAGAGTAATTAATATAAGAAATATAAAGCCCTAATTTAACATCTGGTTTGATTTGTGAAAAAAAACCAAAACATTTTAATGAAGCCAGTTTAAACAGTTATTATTTATTGATCTATTAAATAATACTTCTATACACATTTACAGTTCTGATTTAATTTTCTACTTAATAAAATTCTGCCAGTCAGGATATGAAAACCAGTCAGTTTCATTACCTATTAATCTAGTAATTATGGTTGTGATAATAATAATTTCATTGTTTCATTATAATTGAGTCTGTTTTGAGTGATGCATTTCTAATTATGTTTTTATGTAAAGCCAAAGTTCTGCCTCAGCTCATATCACATTCACTTTGATCATCTCAATTAAACATGAAAAAAAAAGTTCATTATTTATATACATTTTCTAGTAAGACTAGAGCTCTTAGGCAGGTACCACATTATTGTTAGTATTATTAAATTGGTGAGCAACAGCATCTCTCTTTTCTCCCACATTTATTGAAGTGCTCCCAAATATACTGCTGTTCATCATCATAAAATAACAGGGGTGCTCAAGTCCAGCCCTCAATAGCTACCATCCTACAACTTTCAGAAGCATCCCTGCTCCAACACACCTGAATCAAATGAACGGCTCGTTACCAGGCCTGTTCAGAGCTGATCCTGGTCTGTTGGAGTAAGGATGCTTCTAAAAGTTGCAGGATGGTAGCTCTCAAGGACTGAACTTGAGCACTTCTGATATAACATATGATTTGTATCTTTGACATTTAATACATTTCTTTACCTTTCTTTGTTTCATGTATAGGAAGTTGTTCATGATGGCATGCATTCACATAAACAGAAATGTTATTGCAATTTGTGGGATGTTATATTTCACTTTTCTTTATTCTTTATCTTTCTGTATAAAGTTTGTTATCCTGGCTTAATGGATTCTTTCTGGGTCATCTGTCTTCTTCCCACAATGCAAAAGCATATAGGTTGAATTGTTCATTCTGGAGGACAATTAGGAGTGAGAGTGTGGCTCTACAATATATTAACAACCTGTCCAGTGTGTGCGCCAATCCCCAAGACTCTGCATGGATAAAGCAGGCAGCCACTTAGTGCTCAACGTTTCTGTGCAACAAACTGTAAATGAATTACTAAACCAAAATGTCTTTAATTGCCAATAACCAAGAATATCTGAATTGGTTTGATTGTGCTTGGGTTACAAGCAGCTTATACGAGTATGTAGATGAAATTAACTGAGAAAACAAGAGTCTAAGACAGATCACCAAGGGTTAATTACACATCTTTTCTTTTCAGATGCGAATCCATCCTGGGTAGCTCTGCTTATGCCCAGACACCAGTCCAATCATTCAGGCTGGACAAATATACTGCTTGGTTATGCAGACCTGAACATTAGTCAGAGAAAGTGTGAAATGACAGATTTAGCCAAAAGAATGACCCACGGGCAGCTCACTGTCATTAGACTCCCCCCCTTTGAATTAATTTGTGTGAACATTAGGGATATCATACTTCAAGTCAGTCAGTAAAAGGCATGGGAATAGCAGATAAAGGACATGGGGGATTTCAGGAGAGTAGATTCACTGGTCGTTGTATATATTAGCTTGTGTGACTTGCCTGGAGGTAAGGTATCCTCCGAATGTGCTCAGTGTCAAAGAAATGGATACCTGTATAAGTTCCTAAAAATCTTAGACATTTGTTGAACAAAGAAAAATAAATGAAAAGAGAAAACATAAAGCTTTATAGCTATGTGTCAAACTATTACTTCGTATGATATTTGGTAGCACGGCTTTGTCCAGGAGTGATTATTTTTATGGACTTTTAACCTAAATGTCGGCGATATAAAATTCTGAAGATAAAAAGTGATGATGATAGTATGACATTGCAAAACAATGACATTTTTAAAAAGCATTCATTCTCTCAGCTCATGACAGTGTTTTAATCTGCATTACTTTCAGTTTCTTATTGAAATTCTTCTTTGAAACACCAACTTGACTCACAATGTTTAACGATACAAAAGATTAAAAATGTCTTACTGGACAATAACCACCAGGGGCAGTTTGTCTTCTATGTTCCTCATGAAATTAACATCTCAAGGTAAATTTTCTTTGCCATCTGCAAGTAGAAATCTATTTACATATTTTGCACATATCTTGATATTGGTCTGGATTTTAAAGCTTAACACCTAATCAAGTTTTACTGTGAGAATTTCTGCTATTGCTTGTGATTTCTGGTCATCTGTGCTCAGACATTTTCATAACGTACTCTAGCGCAACATATTATTGACGTTTATGTTCCCATGTTCTGCCCACACATTTTAAGCACAGACAGAAAAAATAAATGTGCAACAGTCTCACCTTGAACATTTTGTATTTAAAGGCCTCAAGATCCACCTAACAAATAGAGGGTTCAAATAAAGTAGCATACCTAGTTAATTTTCCATTCCCCAGAGTGGTACGTCTAATAAAATAGGCAGGCTTATTCGCCTTTACAACAAGTTACGCATTACTGACCTCCCTGAGGAAGGTCCAAATTGAAAAAAAAAGTGTGAAATGTAATATTTTTATATAAATCAATAACGTAGCAGACTGGGGTTATTTTAAATCTAGTGTGTCATTCCATGCATGCAAATCTATGAGTCATGGGGTGTAACATTTCTTGGTGCTAACACTTTAATTTTTTTATCTTGCATTGTCATTTAGGAACCTGTGACTGTGACAGAAACTCAAAATAATGCTGCCTTCATTGCCAATCCCCCCAACCCCCTGTGGCCTAGTGCTCCTGCTCCAACTCCAGCAGGATTTGTTCCCTTTTCTTGGGCTTGACCAGTGGTTGTAATCTCGTTTTACTGAACTCGAAGGACCCCACCGTCTTGTTAGCTCCAGCGCAGAGAACAAGTCCATTCATTATATGGAGCCTGATGAATGACTTGGTCAGACAGCAAGGGAAAGCCTAGGTGTAAATGTTCAACCTCTCATAAATCACACAGACGGGCAAGTCTAGACCTTAACCTACATGTACTCAGGAGTGATGATACCTTTGTATATTCCTCCCCACTTGTGCAGAAAAATAGTTTGAGAACAGTACTGTGCTTATGCCTATATCAGAGTAGTTCAGTGTCAGCATATGATTGCTACAAACGTTTACCGCATTCTGATTATGAAGCCTCCCCTTGTAAAAGTGTTAAGAAATGGCATACAGTAAAATGAGTTTTTTGAGCAGCTGTTTGCAGAAAAGACGAGTCAAACTGAAGTCATTTTCTTGACAGTCTGTCAGCCTCTCTACTTTGAATAAACAAATTTCTGATGGAACATAACAGAGTAATTAAAAGTTTCTTAAGACATATGCCTCATCACTTAAAAGAGTGCTACAATTTTTTGAGGTAATAATTTGAGGTAATGATTTGAAGCAATCCTATTTTGCACAGGGTATGCTTTTTATGCTTAACTTCACACCTTTGTTTCTCGTAAATAATTCTGCCTGCTATCTTGATCTGTGATAAACTATTTTGAAACAATCTTGTTCAAACAGACATAAAGGCAGTAAAGTTTCTGCCAATAAAACATTTTAAAAAATAATCATTTTCAGCAATTTATAAAACACTGTGAACTAAAAAGTCAGATTAAATACTCTAGACTTATCAACATTAAAAGCTCCATGGCATAAAACTCAAATTTCCAAAACATACAAATGGTTGTAGATATTTTGTAGCAACAGTAAAAAAAAATTTGGGAACTATCATTGTCTTCTCTCAGTTAAGGAGAGTTTTGACATCACTAAGTTAATGATCTTCCATTTTACAGTGGCAGGTGAGATAATCAATTTTACTTCTGCCACTCTGTAAAACCAATCAATATGGTCCTTCATATTTGTCATGGTTTAAAACTTTTTATTTTAATTTATTGACTTCTGTTCCACTATACTATATAGGTCTTTTCAAAACATAGTGAAGGCAAAAGACTTAATCAGACTTGAGTGTTTTGTGAAAGGAGTACATTATTGCTTCCTTAAACAATGGTGGAGCAATACCTTTTGCCTCAAGGGACCAAACTGAACTTGATGAATAGACTGGAGCATATTGTAGTTGATGATAGAAAAGTCCAGATGTGTGAGTTGTTCCACTTTATTTATGCATGTGACCTTGGCACATTCATTTTGATTAATTAATTACGTAGATTGTAATCTTTTTTTTTTTTTTTACGTAAAAAAGTCCGGAACCAGAATAGTCGTTGCATATTTCCAGTCCTCCTGTAAATCTGACGCACTAACTGTATCTGCAAACAAAGTGATAAATGACAAAGCTGCTTCTAATGGCCCACTGATCAATTTTTGTGCATCACGAAAGCTATTCAGATGTAAAAAACCACCTCAATTCAAGACATGTTGCAGCAGGCACATGTTAGCGTCCGTAACCCACATTTCTAAAGAAGTATATATATTTTTTAAATCATGGATTACAGATTCCCGCTTTGTTTATTTAGAATCTATATTTCCTTCATGTGAGTAATTCATTTGTATCTATCTGTGGCTCCTTTTAGATGTCATGAGGAAGAATGTTCTGTGTTTTATAACACAGCCTTTGTTTACATTCTCACTGATTCATAATGTTGACCACATAAAAGGATAACAATTATTATGAACTGAAATATACATACAGTATCTACACAACTCATTTCCAAACAATTTACAGACCCAAGTTCATTGTTGTCTTTGAGTAGGCCATGTAAATGTACTTCCAAGTCTACACTGTCACAGTCAGAATGATGGTGAAACAAAATTGCATGTGAAATAATGACTCTATATTACCTCCCTTTACCTGTTATGTATGAAATGATATAATATGGCATGTCTATCAAAAGATTATGTCTCATATACCCTCCTTGAAATGTGCAATACTGTTGACTGTGCTCAGTTGTATTCTCTAATGGTGCAAGATCTGCAATATAACCTAGTCTTTGCAATACACAGTATTTGCACTTAAATTTGTGTTCCTGTTCCACCTTCTTTTCTAACACTTATATATTTCATATCTTACACTTTTGTATAATTAGTTCTTCACCCCCTTTAACTGTTGACCAAGACAACGCTGCACAAGGGTTACAGTGTGCCTGCACTGTAGATTTAATGCACAAATGGAAGATAAAGAACTTTGATCCATTTGCTACCTTCCACTTCATTTGATTGCGTAAGGGAAACATTTTTGAGAAATGAGTTTGCTTATGTCATTTCTCAGGTTTGATAGGCAATTATCCGATCAGTTGTATCACATTAAACAGCATAATAGAAACACAAATGAAATTTCTGTCTGTTTTGTTTGTGAAGCGTGAGGTAATTTCTTTCTGATGCCACTGTTATAATCTGTTTTAGAAGCCAACTCCACAGCATCTTTTTAAAGACCTGTTAATCAGAAAAACAGAAAAATACATCTAAAATTAGCAAAGATCTTGCACATGCTGGTTTGGAGTGCACACAATTTAGGATAATGGATAAAACCAACACTAATTACCAAACAAGCCTTTAACAAAAATCTAAAATGCAAAAATGTTTTAACTTGCCACAGTGGGAGCTTTCACACTCATTTGAAATCACAGATTTATTTCTCAAAATATGCTGCAGCATTTATTATATAGACTTTGAATGTTTCAAACTGTCTTTTAAAAATGAAATGCTTTCATACTTGTCAACATAACATCACAGGAAGGTCAACACCCCAATCTATCTTTCTCCTGAGGCCACCTGGTATGGTGCTAACTAGGTGCAAATTGCAAATATTCAATCTCAGACATCCTCACTGCTCATCTTAGAGACCACAAGGTTCCTGAAAAATTATATCTTGTGACAGACTCATCAAAATTGCCCATCTGTATTGGTTAGCAAGATGAAATACTTTTTTGGCATGTCGCGTAGGATATGCTGATACAGCTATGTCAAGCATATACACAGTGCAAAAATACAATGATAAAGAAAACTGATAATTTCTGGCATAACATTGAAAAGGATCAGGGCTGAAAGCACAGCTATTTTTTTGTGATAAAGACAGTTCTTTGATTAAATTGATTTTCAATCGTAAACTGCATCACATTATTTATGTCCGGTTGTGTATAATTTTTCATTATTTTCATGTTGGTCACACCGTTTCCATCAGTCGTCATCATAATCTGCATTATCAGTGAGTATGTTACAAGACAATTATTGAGAACTATAATATGACTTCAGATTCCACACTTGTGGTTTTGGTTTGAATGATGACTGAAAGTCCACCGATCATTCTCAGAGTTTATAAGCAAAAATGTACACACAGTTTAAATTGCATTCTGATTTATATTTATTAAGACAGTACTGCATAAAAACACGTCTTAAATCTGTGATACATATACAGGGCTGCCTCATTGTTGAATTTTCTTTAGAACACTCTAGCCATTGTTGGAACAGAGTCAGTCTATTCTGGCCCCCAAAAAATTTTGTTTATTTAAATTTTTTCCTTGGAAAGATCTTTATATCTCTGATAATTTAGGATTTGTGAAACACTTTCTCTTTTCGTAGTGAAATAGTATCTGTTTTAGATATTCAACAAGTAAATTATTGTAAAAATAAATATATTATGATGCCTGTAGGTTCCTTAGTTATCCGTCAGATTTTCATGTGGTGCGCAGTGGTTAGTTTGCTGTCTTACAGCAAGAAGGTCCAGGGTTCAAATCGTCACCAGCGTCTTACTTTGTGGAGTTTGACCTTTTTACCTGTACATATTTTGGTTTTCTTCAGGTACTCTAGTTTCCACCCACAGTCTAAGAACAGTCATGCCAGGTTAAATGAATATTCTGAGTTGGCTTTAGATGAGAGTGTGTATGTTAATAGTTTTTTTTTTTTTTGCTCTGTCTCTGTGTTGGCTCTGGAAATGCTGGCAACCTGTCCAAGGTTTAACCTGGTCCTGACCAGCTAACTACTGGAAATAGACACCGTTCTCCTATGACCTGAGAAGGATTTAGTGGAAAATGTGGATGCAGTCTGTTTGCAATAAAAGGAACATTTGTGGATAGTATGGACTAGAAAAATAATGTGAGGTACAATTTTGCTCTTTTGAGGATGCACAATTCTCAATAAGTCTAAAAACATGTGTGTAAAGGTTTGTTTTTCTTGTCATTGTTATATGAAAAAGTGCTGTTCAATGGTGATATTGAAAAATTACAAAACCTTTACTATCATAACTTGGTACTTAACGGCTATTCAGAGCTTCTGTAGTTCAAAGTGTGATGATCATGCATACATACCTCTAAATATTCTCAAGGAAGACAGTGAACTCCACATTGTCCACTGAATATCTGTATCCTTGTGTGATTGATATTGAAAACAGTACAAAACAATAAGTGTTCATCATACATGTAATAAATTCTTTGTATGTCTGTGAATAAAAAAACATAATAGATTGTAATATCTTTGCAATGTTTAAATGGGCTAGTGTGAGCTATTTTAGAAGATTTTCAATAAATAAAAGTATTAAATTCTGGTTACTCTTGAGAACATATAATTTCTCTCTTCTGTCTTCTTTACAAAATGCAATTAAAAATTCATTAAAATGTATTGTTTTTATGTCCTAAAAACAATCACAGCTGTAGAAAGTTGCCCCTAAGTGACACACAGAAAGAGTTTTCTATAAATAAAATGCAAAATGAAGGAAATTACAACACATTTAAAAGAAATTGTACAATCCCTACAGTGCAAAATGCTTGTTGAGTACAATACAAACGTTTATACCCTCACCAAAATAATGAAAAGATGCTTGAGAAACATATGTAACCATTTATATCGGTATTAAGATAGTGCATACTCTAAATGTCTTGTTTTACACAATGTGTTTGAGGTACAAATGAATACTAACTTGCTTGTATTTTGTATACACTTGCTTTTTTTGAAAACATTTAATTATCTCAAAACGTGTTTCAATGAAATCACTCAAACTGAAAATAATTTGTATGTCTAACTTTATTAGACAAATTAACCGCACAATGATTAATTGTATTTACTGCAGAAGTTGGAAGAAGTGTCATTTTGAAGACATATTTTTTATGTCTTGGACATTGTAGAAATATCAGGGATTTATAGAAAATGCCACATATCCAATCTTAGAACAGCTTCATTTTTTGGGGGGATGCTGAAAAAGAATTGAGTCCAAAAGTCAACTTAGATAGATCTCAGAAACATGACAATGCATATTTTCGTCTGATTCACTACTAATAAAAAGGAGTTAAGACTGTATTGCTACCCACAGATCTCTTAATATGTCACAATCTAGTTCTGCTCCTAGGGACCGCGGCTGTCATTTCTGAGTACACTCTGTTATCTTGCCCAGAGATGGTGGCATGTTAGTGCCATGGGTGCATATCCACCTTACCAAGTTAATTGGACAGCTGCTCTGCATCAAGACTCACACACCCACACTCCTTGAGTCTGATGGCTGCTTTATTGTGACAAATATGGGAGCAATTTATTGGTTCCCCTGGACAGTAAATAGAAGGTTACTTGCAGCACCAGAACTATAATTGCATTGTCAAGAGAAGATAATGTCGAGCCATGGAAACTCTGAGTTCATTTCTAAGCTCCCATGAATATTCACATTATCTCACCTCCCACAGTTTTTTATGTACACACTGTTTCAGTGGTTGAATAAATGCACACATGCATGCACTATCACCCACACATTATGCTTTACTGAAAGACCATTTTTAAGGTCCTGCTTCCATGAGTTCTCTTCTACAATTTGTTTAATTTCACTGAAATCAGAACAAGTCCCACACAAACACATAACACACAATTTTGCTCTCACTATATTGACAGAGCATCAAGTGTATTACTTAAGCTATCTTGTTGGAACCCACATTTTGACACTGATCTTCTCTTATCTGTTAAAGTGCTGCTTTAGGTTGATGCACACAGGTGCTACTAGCGGTAAAAAAGAGATCACTGTATTTAGTGACACAGTTGTGTCATTTTGGGGTTCTTTAATATCTAGAAAATGTAAATTTTTTTTTTTTTACCCCTCCAAGGGGTCTTTTTGTGGACTCTGCTGTCCCTTATATGATATTGGGCTGACAGGAAATGGGGAAGGAGAGGGGGGAAGACATGCGGCAAATGTCGTCGGGTCCAGGAGTTGAACCCGCGACGGCCGTGTCGAGGACTGAAGGCCTCCAAATACGGGTCGCGCCAACCGCTACGCCACCACGGCACGCCCCGAAAATATAAATTTTGAAAATTTTTTTGAAATTAGAATCTAGAAAATTTTGAATCTAGAAAAGGTCATTAGCTAGTTGGCAAAAAACTTGAATGAAAACAAAGTGCAACAGATGTAAAATATTTCTAATACATTACAGTCTTGCTCCCTGAGTTATTTGCTTAACATTATTGTTTTGTTTGTTTATTTTTTGTAACAAAGCTAATTCCAAGCTTTTTTGTTTTGTTTTTTGGGTTACTGAAGTTTTATCATCCCGAGACACAGTACAAATTTATAAGGATAAATATTTTTTTCTAAATTCAGGAGTTTATGGATTTTATGAGAGCATTACATTTAAAAAATGGACAATAGAAATCTGTATTATGGAACAAATTTCTTAATTTTATGAAAAAACAAATACCTGTCTGTTAGCTGTATTTTCCAATGGGTTTTATTTTACATTGATATTTTTGTATATCTAAATTGACTCTTGTTTTGTATGTCAGATGTCTAATGTCTGTTGTATATCTTATGTATAAACATTAATACCAAAATATTAGGAATATTTGCCTTTTGGCTGAAAGCCAAATATCCCAAAGTTTTTATGGAAAATATAAAAGGTTCATGCTACAATTAAATTATATCATGAATGTAGGGCATTTAAGTCAAAAATAGTGGTCGGTATGCCAGAATTTCTCAATAAAGTAATTTGCCTTTGAGCATCAATTACAGTCAGACATCTCATGCTGTGTAAGAGTCAACTTGTTGCATGACATCCCACTCTTCTTAAAAGGTGGCCCTCAGGTCATTGAGTTTCTGGAGCAAAGGGTTATGCACCTCCGCATGAAGACTCAGCTGACCCCGAAGGTTTTCCATGGGATGCAGGTCTGGAGTACCTGAAACCCAATTTATTCAAGGTACTCCAGTTTCCATCAACTATTCCCTAATGATGCAACTTTGACAAATTGTAGCATTTGTAGCCAAAGAGCAGAAATTAGACCTGCATTGTTCATGCAGGGGGACAATAACTGGACTAATGATGCTTTTCAGGTAGCACGTGCTTGTCACTGTACCATTTACAAAATGTAAGGCAGTTCTGTGTTGACTAGACACAACTGTCCACACTGTAGCACCACCAAAACCTAAGGTAAATCTGGTGTCAGTAGTGGCTGATGCATAGAACTCCCTTCAATGTCTCTAACATCTTTGGTGGCCATCATTTCTGCAAACAGTGATTTGACTTTCATCAGAGAGTAGCACTGAGGCCCAACTGGTCCCTTGTCCAGCATGACATTTATATTTCTTTACCAAATAGACCCTCTTCCCACACAGTACATTTCTGTAGTTCATTCCTAACCATGCTATTCATTAGAATAAACAAACTCATATTTTGGTTGGTTTGCAAATTACACACGCACACACGTATAAATTATATTAAATTGTCTGCAGTCCAATTATTTTAGGAGAACTTAATCTCACAATTTCAGATATCTCTCCCAGCTTCTTTTGAAATGCCTCAATTTGGTCAGCAGCTTTACCAATACAGATGGTTCCACTCCAAGACAAAATGGACAAAAGGGTTATTTTTGCACACCAATGTAGCTTCTGGGCCAAGCTATCTTAGGTCAGAAAACTGTCACGGTCGCTCAAAACATGCTCTCTTTTTTACAGTTTCATTTGCATCAATTTTGTATAATATGATAAAGGTGTTTTCTGTACCCTTTGACGTTTCAGCATCCCATCATGTATTTTCCTTTTCACATGACGTTTAAGTTCATTTAGGTGTTAAAACTTTGATATTATGACCAGTGTCAGAAAAAAGAAGGAGCTCTCTGCCATACCGTATGCTTTGATGATAGGGAAAGTAATTCCCCAAATGAGTTAAATTTCATTTGTGAGGTAATGTCCAAATTCAACATTCCAATCCACTGAAAGGCTTTGTACTAAGTTATCTTCTTTGCCTAATGAGCTGCAAATGACACAAAATTGGCAGTTAAGAAACCAGATGTTATGAAAATCATTGTCTTCTTTAAAAAAATTTGCAAAACAATATGTCCAATTGTGTGTGTTCTTTCTTCACTGTTCAGGTGGATACTGTATGAAGGGAAAATTAAAGTATACAGTTCATAGTCCAGTATATAGATTGTGGAGAAAGCTGAATATATACCCACTATATTTAAAAAACACCACAAGAGATGCGCTTGGAGGGGAAAAATGAACCTAAACTTTAAATTCCCCATTTCATGCAAACAAACACAGAGCCTGCTTTGTTTAAAATATGAAGAACTGTCATAAACACCATCCCAGTATCCAATTATGTCAAAGTGGAGTTGTAGATTTTGTCCAGATTTTCTGGTTAATGCAAAGTGCACTGCTTGTTTATACACTTTTCAGTCAATAAGCACAATATTAACTGCTTTTACAGAGATTTGGCATTTGACTATTAGTTTGTAACAGCAGGAGACAAGAATTGTTTTATAAATCTTTCATTCCTCTTTAGACACACACAAATGTGCACCCCCCCACACACACATTTTTACTCTTTTTTTGGTTCCCATTATCCTAGTCTCATTTGTGAGAGTTTGTGGGTGTTTGGAAATCTTTAAAGTACTCAGAGAGTGGAAGACAGTAAAGCTAACTCTAAATGAACATGACATAATGAGTGCTAGACAGAAGTGAAAAGTCTAATGCATAACTCTCTAATTGGTGTCTGGTTTGGCGTGGGGGTGGAAGACCACCAGAAGGATACAATACAACTGGGGATAGAGGCAATAAATAGGAGAGAGCAGATGGTCTACTCCAGAGGACAGACAACCAAACATGCAACAAACTGGACACTATAAAAGTTGAATGTGGATGTTGCTGTCCCTATATGTGCATCTATGTATCATGACCTAACATTTTCAGTATAATTTCTGTAATTTGATAAGCTGTGAGCCATGTTTTTTTTCTGAATGAAAAATCAAAAGTGCATATAGATTCTATATTTTTATGCAATTTCAAACAAATGAGACACTAATACCTTTGAGAGCAGTTGGAGGTTTTTGTTTTGGCCAGTAAATTGACTATGAAATTCATAATGGAGCCTGAATGGACACTATGGGGCAGGACAAGTGCTGGGGATATTACACTGACCTTAACCTGCCCATGTATGGTTGTGGCATTTAAATACAATGTAGTATATAATTGAAGTAGTCAAGGACATAAAACAAAACTTTATTTAAATCAATTTTTTATAGTATTTCGATATTTAATATTGTAGTATTTTGCAAAATAAGATTTCTTTTTACTATTACCCCTGACTTCACTGGATATGCTCAATGTGTGCTTCCTCATTTGGTAGGAAAAGAGACAAACAGCTGCAGGTAGTCATGTTCATCTTTATTCAGGACTGACCCCAACAGACGTCCATGTCAACTCCACAGGTAATCCAGCTGTGTTTCCCTTCAGCAATCTGTCTCTATCTAGACTTTCAATCCAGATGTGGTCCAGGTTTGTAATATGGACAACATAAATGTTTGGAATCTATCAAACACACAACTCAGATTAACACGCAAAACATGTGCATACCCACAGATTTTATTTGTTCACCCAGAGGACTCAAACAAATTTAGCAATATATGAGCCTCACAAACACAAAAGCAGATACTACAGTGTGTCAAGCAACCAGCAGCTGGTTTTTCGCATACTCGTTTAAATAACTTCTCAACTGTAAAAAACAGTAATATGCCTAACTTTGTTCATTGTATTTAAAAACTTTAAAGCAAAACACTTTACCCCAGAAATTTATGTAAATTGTCATCCTGTAACGAACCACACCAGAATCCCAGGTTTGAAAAAAATGCCTGAAAATTGTTAGAAGGTTTAGCAGTTTGCGAAAACAAACATGATTGACAACCAAACCATTGTTCATGTGGTATTACATAGGAATGCAATTTGTTTCTTAAAGGCTAGAAAAACTATCCTACTATACTAAGTTTTCAAACTAAGATCTCTTTCATGCTATTACAAATAAATGCTGTATTTTGAAAACTGGATATCCTTGCACCGGTCACTCTTGAAGAATGAAAATACACAATTTCATTAGTGTGTTCAGCCTGGACAAAAAGAGTTATAAGTAATAGTGATGTTGCAGTCTTCTTTAAAAATGCCCACTTTTCTTATTAAAAACCTAAACAATACCAGAGTTTCTTTTTGTTATTTGATTTCAAACATTAGACAAAAAGAATACTGTAAAAAATAATACTGTAAAAAATAGAAATAATATATCTAGGATGGATTGTCACATTTTCAATTCCTGAAACAAGCTTGATTTCTCCTGCAAAATGTTAATCATAAAAACATATTTTATTATTTTATGCTGGCAAAGTAAAAATCTTACATGTCTGAAATATGAAAAATTAGCCGGGGCATATGAGGATCTTTAATTGGGCAAGTTCTCAAATTTTTAAAGGGGACCATATTGAAGATTGTAATATACAATGCCAATTTATTTTTCTTCACAATTTGTTGCATTTAAGCCAACCTTCTTTCATGATTGTTGGGACTTCCATAAACTCCTACTTTGCAATTGTCATATCGATAATTGCACACTTTTACCATTTCCATCTGTTGAACAGGGATAAGTCACCACTTATATCCATATTAATCTTTTTTTTTTTTTCAGACATCTCTTTTTGTGGCATCTTCAGCTTATTGCATGATATATTCTGAGCCATTTATTATTTTACCAAACTTAAAACTGCATGAATGAGAAATTACATTGATGGGATGTTTTTCCGTTGGTTTTTCCGATAACCAACTTCACACTGACTTCACTGCAGGAGCCAACATGAGAGTAAAACCAGAGATTAGGAACTACAGAGAAGGATTATTCAATCAAAACAGTTTGAATGTGGAGTCGGTCCGCCACATAAGTAGTTACGGCGGGTTAGATTTCGTCTGAGGGCCTTGAGTTTGACAAGGTTTGTTTCTCTGACGATCAATTTGACAACAAGAGAACATAGAATATTAATGCCAAATTAATGCAACATTAGAGTAAATAACCATATCAAGTCCACACAAATATAAACAATCTTGAAACAAAAGACTAAAGACCAGAGATTAAGTCTTAAGTGAGCATTATCATTCTCTTTCTCCTGCTTTAAAATAACTTGTTGGTGCTATCATTCAGCACTTCTGTCACAAAATATTATCTGTACCATACAACATTGTTTGAGAAAGCAGGCCAATCTGACAAATCTACCAGGTATGTCACACTAATCAAGTTATCTTCATAAACCTGAGTAGCAAGTAAACCAGCTTAATTCAAGTATACCTAGAGAAATGTTAGAAAATCTTAATGGTACAATGTACTTGTGTAGTCTAACACAAGTCTATATGCACTCACGAATGAATGTCAATAATTGCTTGCACATTATTTTCAAAAGGTGCTTCTAATCGGACAATTGATCCTCATCGGAAGACATATTTAAATTTAATGCGATGTACCTGCATACAAAAAGAAGCAATCAATAGGACTTCTCACTATCCTGTCTTTATGAACAGATTTAATAACCATTTAAGTTTATATATGCTATCTTCTTGATGCATTAAAATATTGTACATTTCACTTTTGTAAACTTTTAAGGGAGTCGTAGGATAACATGTAAATAACCAGTTTAAATTCTTTACCTCTATGTGCCAGTACAATAGAGAAGCTATATAAAATCTTCATCCCGCACAAGTTGATTATCTTGTTGACATTGTTGCAGCTTTATTGTGCACAATATAATGAGTTGCACCTCTGAAAAAGAAGGTAATCAATCAGATGAGGCTGACTCCTTCGTTCAATTAACTGCTGTGTACCTTAAATCAGACTTTAGAAAAACTGGAAAAAGGTGGAATAACTAATTTAAAGGACATTTATTTTGCCAAGTAAGATAATAATATACCAGAAATCCCTTTGCAAAACCTAAACTAACTACTATTCATTGTTAACAGAGGACAATTCCAGGTTTCCTTTAACTACTATTGCACTACAGGCAAAGATTCATGTCTCTGATGAGTCTGTTATTCCTGTAGCACTCTGAAGTTCCCCTTTTTAAATGAAAAAGAGTCCTACTACAGCACAAAAAAAAACATAGTATTTTTATTTTCCAATATTAACAAACTAGTCAGGTTGGCCAGCTTTAGTAACGTGTAACACGGGTATAAATTTTAACTTCCATTCCCCCATTATCCGGTTTCTCCCCTCCCTGTCTCCTTTATCTCAAATCTCACGATATCTTTAATGTAATGTCAGCGATTCTCGCGAGATTCCTACATCCAATCGCTGTTGGGAATCAGTGTCACATGTACCATCGCAGCCTATCTGCTAGGTATATTAGCATTAGCCGGGAGGTATGAAACATTAGGACGCGATGGGAGGAGCAGAGCTGCAGGTTAGTTGAGCGTTGTGTCATTCATCATTCACCTTAAATCTGGATGATGCTTATACATAATGTGCTGAACTGTAGGAGCCAACTACTGAGAGCCATAAAGGAGGTGAAAAAAATCTGTTTGTGTGAGATAAAACTGCGGAGTTGGTGAGTGTTTCCGTGTGTCATTTAGCATTAGCTCATTGTCACTGTTTGTTGGTGTACCTGCTAAATGGCCGACCGTTAACCCATTTGATGGACAATAAGGTGCCTTAAATATTCATTGAGCAATTGTTTAGATTTTTTTTTAACATTTCATGTTAACTAATTTATATGGTGCGTATTTATTGGATTTTTCATGGATGTAATTTATATTGAATTTTATAATTATTGAAAATGCATATTGACTGAAATTGACAGTTTTAGAATTATTTATAGTGCAAAGAATGCCATTTAATGAATTTGTGTGCACACTAGAATGTTGTGATTTTTTATATATATATATATATATATATATATATATATATATATATATATACTGAGAAAATGGTCCTGTTTATTATTCAGGCCAGGTTCGATGGCGAGCTAGAGCCCAAGGAAAGATTGCACTTTTGGTGCTGGAAGACTTCTGCTTCTCCTGCCAGGCTGGTAGGAGGCTCCTTGCAGCTAACGAACAATTTTGTCCCCACTCTGATCTGACTTTGGTCCGCTGACGACCTGCACTGCACCAAGCATTTTATTAGTAATTTGCCTGGGACCTCTAATCAGCCCCAGCTTGGGGCAGATGAACTGAAGGGTGTGGGTTCATTTATGTTGGAACTGTGGGACTGATAAATTTTGGTTTTTTGTTTCTTTTATTTTTCTTTCTTTTTTTTGGTGCATTTTTATATGGCCATTTGGATGTTTCCACTGTTGTTGTAAATATGTATATAATTTTTTCACACTATAAATGCAAGGCACTTGCAACTGCAACTTCTAGTCTGTCTGCTCCTTCATGAGTTGCACTTGCCTTCTGTGAAAACTAGCCCATTGATCTTATTGGTCACAATCCATTTACATTTATTGAAAATATAGTATATTATCTTTACAAATATGCTACAAACGGCTTCAAAACTTGAACATTACTATAAGTAGTTAACTGGCTCAGCTGGAATACTCCCTAAAATTAGCCAAATCAGCAATACTGAGTTGGATTGTACTAAACTGTTTAGCAGGCATACTAGTTAGGAAATATTGAACATATCCAATTGAAATAATATGTAGATGATGACATCGAACTAAAAAGAAAAAAATTGGATGTGTTTATATAACTGTTTAGTTGAACTGTGACACAGCGGTTTGCCATTTCCATGGCTCTCATCAGAGCAAAGAGGTGCAAGGTTTGCTGTGGTGGTCTGTGTTGCAATGCATGTGCACAAATGGATCCTCTTGGGCTGGTCAATTTAATTTAGCTGTTTATCTTGTGCTTCTGTGATGGGCCAGCAGCCTGCTTAGTGTGGTATCTCCTGTTTATCCTCCAACTGTTGCTATAAGTTCAAGGAGTTGGTTGTAGATGATGCATGAAAATGCAAACAATTGCTCAGGTCTTGCTTTTGGATCATGCTCTGTCTTAAATGTCTTGAATCAGTATCAGGCCAAAAAGTGTATGTCATCTGACCAACACGGTACACTTAGTCTCTAATTAATGTATGGCCCTCTCTGTTAGAAGGTGAGAGAATTTTATTTTCTATTTAGTCTTTATCTGAACCTCATTGTTAATAATACACACCTTTCAAATCCAAATATTTGACAAAGAAACAAAAATAAAGCTTAAAAAAACCTGTTGCATGTCCACCTGTCCTCTGCTCAGTTTAAAATACTATTATGTTCAAGTGCTTGTAGATGTGGGAAAATTGTGAAGCAGGTGAACTGAAAATTCTTCTTTTGAATTTAAGCCTTTCATCTCATTGCTCCCTCTTAATGAAAATAGCCTGTTACAAAGAAGCAGTGAAAAACAAGAAATTATTGGAGGAATGGTATGTAGCAGTGAAGTGTCATTTTTAAAGACCCTGCTTCCTGTTCCTTCTGTCACCAGCTACTTAAGCATGCATGGCCAAGCAGCAGCAGAGTCTGCTCATTTGTCTCATTAGTGGAGAAGACAGAAAGAAGTATGACTCTCCTGAAATACCTGCCCTTGCCCAAAACTCGGGGTAAGTGGAATGAAAGGCGACCATACTGAAGTTTTGCTTCTGGTTGTATTTCAGTTTCTAACGTTAACAGAAAAGGGTGGGAACTCAAAGGTTTTGGGGGTTTCTTTGTCAATGTCATTGGACATAACACAAAAGTAAGTAAAATGATGTTTGCAAGTTCTCACTTTAGAATTTATATATATATATATATATATATATATACTGTATATGATACATTGCTTGTATCGTGCAATGATACTGTGTGATGACTCGACGAGGCATGGTATTCAACAGAGGACACTAGAAAGCTACACTCCTTTAGTCTATTCAAAATGAAATCCTTGCCTCAGAAAACAAATGCAATAATCTTACATTAATACTTTAAGTTAAGATTTTAACTGTACATATTTTAAAAATTATTTTAAAGTAACAAATATTTATGCACAAAGTCTTACATAAGGTGAAAAAAATAAAACTATTTAAACTTCTAGACAATTTACAAAAAGTAACAGACATATAGCCTAAAAGCATTTATTTGATCGTCAAACACTGAGCAAACAAACAATCTATAAAATAATCAAACAAATGTCTCTGGCTGTCGATAATCAATTCTCTCTCTCTCGTGCTCTCTCTCTCTACCTGAACACATTGTAAGCACACTTATTTCTTCAGGCACATACTGCAGTGTTAAATAAAAATAAATTTAAATTAAAAAAAAGTTTTTTTATTTCCCATATAGCATAACACTGAGCAACATATGTGAAAGCCTGAAAATAGACTTTAGTAGACTGCAATAAGCTTGCCAGTTTTTCTCATGCTCTTTTACTAGAAAGAGTAACAGTGTAGAAGAACAGGTGTGGTCTATGTGTTCTCAAATGTTCATCTGCAAACTTTGAAGATAAATTAGAAGCAAATCACTGTGCACAGATCTAACAAATAGGATGCAGACTTTTCTTTGAAGGTATTCCAGATGTCTTTTTATATTAATCTTACATTGATTTAGAGGTAGCCTTCTTTAAAGTTAAACCTCACAGCAGAAAGGCCATGGCTTCAGCATACATTATAGATAGCTTTTGAGAACACTCTCATGAATAAAATAGTGGCTTATGCTTGATGAGAAACCTTTATAGTTGACTTGCAGTGTTCCAATGCACAATAATAATATCACAAAAATAACACATGCATACTTATTCCTCCATAATTACTATTGAATATCTGCCTGATTTAACCCGTGTTAACACTGATATACGTACATCACATTGTGTGCTAGTATGTGTAGGGGCAAGGTCAAAAAATTGACCCATCTCTTAGAAAATCAAATACAAAAATGTTATTAGGCATTCAAATTAATATAGCATAGAAATCTGAAATTACAAATACAATATTAGTTTAGTCTGTCCATTTGGTGTACTGTAATTGCCATAAAAAATTGATTTAGGATGAATAGATTTCTGAACTTCACATACAAAAATGTAGCATTCAAAACAAGACACAACCGCTAACTTTAAGTGAGTGGACATATCTTCACTTTTTATTTGTGCTGTATAAGGTTGATTTTAAAAAGCACAAACTAATAGTTCAACAGATGGCTGATCTAAGCTTAGGCTACTACTGTGCCACATCCCAGGAGCTGTGTCGAGTTGATGAATAGTTACAGCAGCCACTGACTGCTCGACCTACTTTATCCTCAATTGACATAATTCCAGTTCAGGTTATAAGTAACATACATCACATAGTGAAATAAAAACTGCTTAGAGTGCATTACTTTTTTCCTCAGTGGTCTTTCCAAAGCAAAAACTTTTCTTCCTGCATTTTGGTAGCGACTTGTATAAATTATTGTAATGTATACTACTCATTTATGTAGTCAATACGTAATGATAATGGTAGAAGCAATGAATTAGAGTCTGATCAGATGTAATGATTATTTAACATACAGATAAGGCTAAGATATGCAAATTTACAGGACCAAAATACAAATGACTGTCTTAACATAGACTGGAAAAGGTGCAGCATACACTCTAGACTTTCGGCTGGTCCATCAAATGGATAACTCAACAAGTCAGAGAATTATGCCCAATCATCACTTTGTGTACCATCCATTTGACTTCTCATGCAGAGAAGTCAAATGGATGGTAATCACAAAGTAAAGCATCATTTTAATGAAGCAGGTTTTAAATCTCATTTGCAGAGTGCTAGGAGCTCCTCAAATGTAGCTGCAGCAAAGCAATTACAAATATAATATTTCATTTATCTGTATTTTCTAAACATGCATAATACACATTGAGTTTAAGCACAAATAAAATCATGTTTAATCAGTATTACTCACTATTAATCATTTATGAGGTATTCCATTGATGAATATTTTTTTAAAAAAAGTTAGCTTAGGCCTAAATCTTCACCTCTATGTTGTGTGTTCCAGAACTTCAAGTTTCAAATGATTAAATCATATCATATTATCATAATCAGTACGCCTTGGTCCTCTCTATCCTGGAGCGGAGTGTTGTCTAAAAACCAGGATAAGCCAAACAAAGATGCTGTGTTTCAGTTTCATGTTGATCTTGAAAGGATCACACATACTTTCATGACTTTGCAAATTGCAGTTTGTGTAAAATCAATGATAGGTATAAAACACAGCTGTTCAACTGTTGACAGAATCTAAGAAACGGTGACAAAATGCCTGCTCTAGTCATCTCTTGACAGCTTCAGACTTGGAAGTTTTATTTATATATTTATGCTTTATTGATCTTACAACATTACATGACACAATCAAATGCTGCAACCCCATGGGGCTGCTTCGTCAGACCTGATGTAGCATTGCTGCTAGAAGTTCTCAGCTGTTCAATGCATTGCTAACAGCTTTAGTTTCATTAATTTTGTGTAGATTGTAAGACATGTTCTGGCAGCATCGTATTGTGGAGGTATTTTACTACTGGAGGGACAGGTGCACTTCACTGGAGAGTTGGCATCATTAACAAAAGAAGAATAAGATCAACTGATGAAGCAACATCTCAAGATGTCAGGACAGACAATTGCACAGGGTTTTTCAATTACCCTAAGCAATCCCAAATCGATTTCAGGAAAAGTCAGTGTTTGGGAGTGGCAATTACATAGTGTTAATTGAAACTAAACAGAAAATTATTTTTGCAAGAATAAAAATGGTAATCCTAGCTGATCTAAAACATAATTTTGCCTGGCTAAAGCCATTCTAGACAGTGCAAGAAAAAGTGTGTGTGTGTGCCTTTGTGTATGGTGTATGTAAATAACTCATTTTAACTTTATGGCCAAATCTATATTTTTACTATAGAAGCTGGAAGAGTTTGTAATGGAATAGCAACCTGTGCAGAGTGTAAATCTGGACAAGCATGCATCCACTAACCAATTGCAATAGACATCAACCCTTCTGGAGTCTTCCTATGCAAGGATTAAGTGGATATTAAACATGGATGGTAAAAACAGAAGTGATGCTGGACAAAAATCATTCTGTGGAACTTGTTGCAGATAAAAGAACGATGTCTCCAGACGAAAACTCAACGTTCGTACTCTGAATTGTTGTCAAGTTAGAAAAGCACAGTTAAAGAACTACAAAGATTTTATCAGAATTTAATATCTAATTTCAGCACCATGTCAGCCCCCAACAAATTTTCCAAAGCATATATTTTATTCTGTTTGCAGTGGCCACATTTTGTGGAAAATTATAATAAATCACTAAGATTAAATATAATAAAAACCTTGTTCTATAAAAAGTAGTAATATATGTAAGCAGTCTATCTCCTGACCCCTTTTCTGTTTTTACAGCTGTCAGTTACAAAGTAAGTCATTGACCAACTGCAAAATATTGAATTTATTCAGGCATACAGTACATCTTTCTGTCAATCATACATCTACTGCCACAACAGCTGTGAACTTGCCCTCCAAGAGTCTTGGAGCTAATATAAAATATTCTGTAGGGAAGAACTCCTCGAGAACTGAGAAAAGGAAAAGTAGATATTTTTTGTATTGAAACACAAAGACACTGTTATTCACTCTCCCTCTATAACCTACAGATAAGATCAATAAGTCATTGAGTTCAAAAGAATTAAGGAACTTTGAAATTACAATTGCTGTTCTTTACCAATGTTTTTTGCTTGCAGCTTAAATCCATCAAGCTAACATAAATGTTTACTATAAAATAACTCTTAGTTCTTTATATGTACTAGCAATCTAAAGCCTGGCAGGTTTTTGGTTTCATCAGCAACATCAAGAAACTCATTTTACAGCATCCAGACTTACATTAAAGTAGAATACCAAATGCACAGAATATTGCTAAAATTACATTGGTCTTTAAAGTTGTTGACAAAACAGAGAATTTTCAGTCAATAAGCTCATCTTTAAACTCAAAAGTGGCAGAGAATTTGGTTAATATGTATTTAAAAGAGCAACACAATGATTGCTCTATCCCTCTCCAACAAACTCAGTTTTGATTTTGTCAGAATCATTCCATCAATATAGACATGTACTACTTTCCCAAGAACATCTAAATTTCTGAAAACAAGCATACAGTTGATCTTTATCAAACAGAAAACAAGCTGCACACATTGGAAATACACAGTCAAAGTAACATGGCTGCATAGTTGGAGTTCCACAAGGCAATATACTGTGATTTGTCTTACTCATTATTTGTATTAACACCTTACCAAACATTTGTTTGGATATTAAAATGCAGTTGCATGCTTTTCCTGATGCCATTTTATAATATACTCATGCCAGAACAAAACAAAAAGTTACACAAGTTTTTTTTTAAAAGAAATATCTAAAATTATTGTGACTACTATTCAGTCTTTTAAAGACATAAGATTAGCTAAAACTTAAAGGCTATGTGCCCATACTTAAAATAACAAGCCCCCACTTATAATATAAACTGAACTTGTTTTTTAACCAGTCTGTTGCATAGGGTCTGTTTGCTTTGTGTAAAATATTTTAGATGAACCTGTTTTAAGCATTTTATGCACTGTTTTAGAAAGTGTGTGGTTGATGAATGCAAATATTAGGTTTTTAGTATTTTACTTAGGAATAGGAATGAAATTTAAACATTGTGCCATTTCCACCATATTTACATTGGAGCTTGTTGGTGATGTGTGCTGTGATAAGTAAATAAAAAAAAGTAAGAAATAGTAAATTGACTCTTAGCTAAAACTGCTCAAAAGTTTAAAAGTTTACCATATTTTTTGCCTTTATTATCAATAAACTGTTTTAATAATTTCTGTTAAAACTCCTTCTTTTGGATAGAATTTAAATATTCAGAAATTGATGGTTCTATATTGTCTGTTTCAGAAAACATAACTTGAGTGTGAACAGAGATAAAAGAATTGGCAGAAACGGCATGAAAATTAATGATCCACACATAAAAGTATGCAAAACAAATGTAAAGCATGAAAAGCCTTCAGGAATGCTAGTTCCTTGTGCACTGTAAATGGGTTTGTACCTGTAACCACAGGACTACAGGGTGTTATTGTTTAACATTTTACAAATACATCACAGGCTTCAGAGATGTAGGGACTAGCAGCTTGGCTCCGCATGATGACAACAAAAACCTCCCTCTAGCACCTCAGAAGCCAGCTAATTAAATTCCAGATTGTGTTTGTCTAATCTGTACAAAAAAGGTGAAAACAACAATTCTCTTTTTTTTATGGGGTATGTTCAGGACTATTTCTTTCCTATGACCCACAGTGGGAGCTTTAAAATTCCTGCCAGCAAAAATACCGGAAGTTTAAAGAAACCAAAGAAAGAAATATATCTGAAAGAAAACCTTCCTGCACTTTCAGTACAATCATTTTTTATGTGCAATCTATTCAGAAGCAAATAATGCCAAGGACAATTTATTCTGTAAAGGAGAGATGTCTAAAATCAAAATAGATGATGTGGTAGTGTAATAAAATTTCATAAGTATGTACGAGGGAAGCAAGGGTTTACAAATCAATCAGATTCAACATTTAACATCTTCAAAGTTCAGGACGCAGCACCATGGATCCTCTTGTTTTTGTGGAGATTGCAGATGTGTGTGGTCAGTATGAGATGAATATATGGATTTTACTCTTTTTGCTGTTTTAATAGAGCCCACTGGGACCATATATAAACAGCATAAAATTGGGTCTAAAACATCAAAATACAGCCTATAAATAGTATAGTAGATGCAACTCTGAACACATGCAGAGATCTTGTGTTCTGACTGTTTTGGAATTGGCATAGCAGTTATCGCAGAAAATTGCATCATGGAATATTGGATCCCAATGTGCATTAATGTATAATTACATTTTGATAAACTTTGTTGAACAACATGAAATTTACGTTTATTTTATGTATTTTCCTTGCAGTGTGTCTTTCAAAATGAGTCTCATTATGAAACAGCTCAACAGGAGGTGAATCATTAAAAACTATCTAGAAGAAAGGAAGTTAAAATAAAACGAGCACTTAGAAACTTTGACATCCCAACATGTATTTCATGTCTGTTTACTAGTGTGTTTTTAAAACTTGTCTGTGTGCGCCAAATAAGTTGTTTGGTTTCATTTATGTCTCATCCCGTTTTTGAGAAATATTCACAGTTAACTCAGTGGGTGGGTTTGGAAGCATTCTTTCCTATTGAGAGATAATATTGAAGTCAGCAGTTCTCAAATTGTAATGATGGAGTACCCAAAAATGTAATCCCTCCTTGACTGTCTCCCATGGAGAGTCAATGACATAACTGACAAAACTATTACTTCAGACAAATGTCTCTGGCAAATTCACACCAGGATACCACAGAAGAAGTAATAGTACCATCTTTCTTGAAACTCCAAACACTTACTTGAACTCTCTTTTTTTTTTAAAAAATCATTTCCCATTTCATGTTATCCGACTTTTACTTTTTATTTAACAAGAAACCTGCCTGCTCTTGAAAGAAAAGTAAAGGGGTTGAGGGTGCAATGATGTATTGCTGAAAAAAAACAAAAAACTTTTGACTGTAGATGGTCAGAATTGTAAAATGAAGTACAAATACAACAATGCCAGACTTGCTTTTGACTTAATTCAGTGTGCATGTGTGCTAAAGCTTGACTGGTTTACCTACAGTTCAGATCTAGCCTTCATTAAATGTGAAACACAACCTACAAAAAACAAAAACGGATAAATACAAAGAGAACAAGAGCAGTTTAATCAATAGGGGTGGGTGATATTTTTCTGTACTGATGTGTTAATGATAAAAGTAATAATAAAAACATCATTAATTCTTTTTTAGGTAAGTGTATGGCTGTGACAGCATGGCACAAAAATCATAACCCTACAAACATAGGTAGCTATTGATGTAAAAAAACATCAGTCACACAGAGAAGTCTTGCGCAATTAAAAAATAAAAAAAGAAAAGTCTTTACTGTCCTGGACATTGTTTCACTTTCTCAAAATGAATCAGTTAATTCATCATAAACACAGCTGAAATACTGTGTCATTTCAAACACAAATAACGAGAAATACAGTACACTCTGGACAAGACACCATTCCATCACAGGACTACTTACAGTGGCAAATAACACTTTTCAAGCATCATACCCACAATTAAAGTAATGCCCTTGTTTACCAGATTTAACAGAACCCAAACATTAGACCAAATGAGATACAAATGGACATGATCTGTCATAACTGTGTCTTCTATAAATTTATATGTCCTAAAGTGTCATCATGAATTCATGCCAAACAAGTGCAAAGATGTAGAGTATGCAGATTTGTATTTTTGGCACCACCTCTGGCACAAACAGATGCTTCAGTTAGACCCACAACATAGAGGAGTTTGTCTCATGCAGGCAAAGCTGCAGGCAATAATCTTAAGATGTGATAGCTCATAACTAGCTAATAAGACTTTGATATCTTTATATGATTTGGCTTAGTTAAAGTTGCACCATGGTGAACTGGAAATTGGACAAAAAAACAACTGATATCTGTATAAAATTGTAAATATTTAAGCTTATTTGAAAATCCCCACAAATTACAACCTCATTGTTGGTTACTGAACACCCTAATACAATTAACAGTTACTGTGCTACCTCTATATAAATAACTATTTTTCTAGCTGCAACGCTTGATTTTCACATCAGCATGCAACCACAATAAGAATTTCCAAAAAACTAGTTTATACATGTTAATGAAATAATCACTCATAAGGTAGCTTTCAAATCCTAAGTATTTATTTTTCTAATGTGCAATAAAGACAGTGAAAATAACTTATGATCTCCTTAGTTTCCTTTTTGCATAGTGCTTACTGCTCCCTCTACATCAGGGGTCCCCAAACTTTCTCCTGTGAGGGCCACATAACTTGTCCCTTCTCTGATGGGGGGCCGGGGTCAGTTTGTAACAGAAAAAGTGTGACGATTGTAAGAGTGCTAAACATAAAAATTTATTGTTTTTCAGAAAGCACAATCAAATAACCTTTTCTGGATTCTTCAGAGAACAAAAGTCAGGAAATAACACTATTTATGAAATAAATAACCAAATAACACTGGGTTCTCCACATAAAAAAAAGGGTTAGGGTCAATTATATGCATATATAAAATAGTTACTAACTAATTGTTAATAATAAATAAAGTTCATTACTAAGGAACATTTTATTGCAAAAGTCCAACTTATCAAATAAAAATGCACATATATGAAAATACTCTGGTATTGTTCAGGGGGCCGGACCAAATGTGGAGGCGGGCCGCATCTGGCCCGCGGGCCGTAGTTTGGGGACTGCTCTACATTCTCAGTTCATGTTCAGAGTCCAACTGATGTCCATACTCATATCTCCCACTCAATTCCAACATTCTTGATCTTTACTAGTTCATTGATTGCTGAGTGTATCTTTGTTACAGTACACCTCATGCCAAGTCATGTTTTTTCCATTCATGGTCTTTTTGAAAGTGTATTTGTACAATTTAGTGCAATCTATATTCAATTGCATTTTTGAATAAATATTCTTCAAATCATACAGATGATTAAATGATCTATATTTAAAATTCAATACCAAACAGTTGCTGAATGGTGATACATTTGCACAGACCTTACTCAAACTGTCCAAGCTTTATCCATGTATTTATTCTGCGTATATATATCCACTATTTTTTGTGGGGGAAAAAAAATCAATTGCACACATATTTTGGGAAGGAGTTCGGTTTACGTGTTACAAACTTTACTGAAAAGCCAGGCTTGTTTCAGATCAGGCCTGTTCTTTGAGTTAGAACCATGTATCACTGTCAGATTGTATCAAGTGTGAACATATCCAAAAGTCATTTCCTTGACAATGTAACACCAGCCTGCGAAAGTGACAGACAGATCACTCTCTCTAAGAATCTTCTTCTTGAGCCTGGGGAATGAAAATGTGCTAAACACAGTGAAATCCAATCTGGTTTTTCATAATCATTCCTGGGATTTTCTTCGGTCTCCAAATGCAGGAGTGACATTAATCCCTATAGCAGCAGGATTGGCCCATAGTTAGATTTTCACCCTCTCATAGCCCACCCCACTGTAGCAATTCTGGGAGTTAGCTTAAGCTTTGCCATCTCATCCCCCACCCACCGCCTGTACCCTGACACATGGAGCATCCCCGTTACCCTTTCCTTGCCAATGCGTTCTCTCGTCTGACGGAGGAGATATGGAAATTAGCATACAGCACATGGCTCTTCATTCATACTCAGACAGATTCACACACAACACAGCAAGCACACAGCAAGCAATCTTATACAACTTAATTTTAATTCCCATACAGTTAAATACAATGCTAAAATTGAGCGAGAGAGGCTTAACTCAAGTTGAACTGCAATGGAGCTGCCTTCCTAACATTTCAAAGGTAAGATGGGCTAAAACTCTACCCAACGGCAGCAAAAGAAAACTGATAATGGGTTTAAGTGTTAAGTAGTAGATGGTTATGATGACTGTATTTGAAGCAATAATATGAGTGAATTTCTTTGTCATGTGTTTTATCTGGAACACTCCAGCTGCTCTTGTGATCATTGAAAGATTAATGGCACATTTTTAAATTGGAAAACCCTACCAAAAAAACACTGCAATATGTTATGTTTGGTTCTGTGCTTGGTCTAGTTTCAGCATTAATGGAGACATCACAGATGTGCAAGTTGCCAATGCCATGGGCAGAATCACACCGCATACCATCACAGATGCTGGCTTTTGGACTTTGCACTGATAGCAATCCGGACAGTCCTCTTCCTCATTGGCCCGGAGGACATAACGTCCATAGATTCCAAGATAACGTTTAAATGTGGAACACTGGACACTTTTCCACATAGTCCATTTTATACTAATTAAAAAAAAAAATACACAGTTTCAGTCAAAGGTGGTTTTAAACTAGGTATTCAAAAATGTTAAGCTTCAAGCGAACCAGTTCCAAACATATTGATTGAAAGCATATGCAGAAATAATCTGTCATTTGTATATGAGCATTACTGTTAATACTATTGTAACATCTGTATTAAAAAAATAAATAAAGATACGAGTAACCTGGGCAACATAATTATTTCACCGTTTTTAAGTCTAGCTAAGTCATTACAGTCAAATTACTGGTTTGAATTATGAGCTGTTTTCTCTTGCTTTCCTATTTATTGAACTTCCTAAGCAGTGATATCTGAGGACTCCCAGTCCAGTGTCAAGATCCACAGTGTCTTACTTTTCGTAAGCAGGAAGTGGAAAAACAACTTGGGGAAAAAAAAAAATCAATGTTAAATTCTACAGTCCTTCACAAATATGTTCCTTCTAGATGTGCCTCGGGAGAATGTCATGCTGCAGCATGTTGGAGTTCATTCTTTTTTCTGTGCAGCTCACAGCATGTTGTCTTTTCTTTTTCCTCTCGTCCTTCTTACAAGTAGCATTTTGCCAAGTCCCTTTTTTGTGTATCCATTTTGCTCCTGTCTTTGCTCAGAGAGAATCAAGACCTCATTATATACAGTTAGTGGCTTGACTGGAGAGGAGCAACAGGCAATGCCACCCCATTTAGTTATTTTTCTAAAAGGTAACATGTAGCAATAATCTTTGATATGCCACCAGGAATTATTCCTGCTGCTACAAAAGCAGAAGAATGATATTTTTGCTTGTTAAACTATTCAGAAAGGAAGTGCAGACTTGTGCATTGGTTATATATTTGGATGCACTTTCACAATGAAAGGCTAAAAAGCTCCTGTGGTTTGGCAGAAGACAAACTTAACTCTCTTATTTTGCTGTAATGAAATTTGACCAGGGTTCCTTGGATTTACTTGGCAATCATTCATTACTTCTAAAGTACGGGACACACTACACAATAGTTTGCCTAATTTGCAGGTCTGTGTCAGTTTCCGCTAGATGCAGTCAGTCATCAAGTAGATATCTGGTAGCATGAGGAGAGATGAGGAGTGAAAACTGAAAGTATGTACGGGAATAAATTCAACCAAACCACAGTCGCAGTCAAATGTGTTTGAATTTTTGAGACGGATCTGGATGCAATGATGTTGTGTGACATGATCAACGATCCAAATGCAAACACACGTTCGTTCTACACCACAATACATTTTAACAAATGTCTTATTGTACCCTCAGTCACAAAATATCTATGTGGAACACATTTTAGTTGGTAAAACAAAAAAAAGCCTTCCATGACTCTCCAGCTGGTTAATGAAGAATGCTACCACATCAAAAGGATTAGACTGACTTCTCCTTCTGTGCAGTCCCATTCTGTTCAGGATTCTCTCCATGTGTTAGACCAAGCATGAAAGAAAACTTGACTTATTTCTGTAAATTAGCCATTGTACTAGCCTTGTTTATGGATGCACTAAAAATTTCATTTTACTTTTTACATTTAGATTTTAAAAATGGAAAAACAAACAACAATAGAAACAGCACAAATATTCATTTTTTGTGATTTTGTTTTGAACCTGAAAAGTCCATGTTCTTTGGACATGTACAGTTTATCATTACCATTTATAACCCTTTTTATAACATTTTTTTTGGTTGACTTGATGCTAGTTTTATTTTCATCTCCTTGATATTTCAAGCTATTTTTCCTTTTCACTTTGCCCCCTTGTGCTTTTTTGACTGTCTGTCTTCATTTGTCCAGAGGCAGACAGGCAAAGTCTGAACATTATGGATCACTGACAATTGCCAGAAATCTGTCCAACTTCATTACGACTTGCTTTGACAAGAGAAGTGAGAATCTCATGAAACTAAATATCACCGTTTTTTTTTTTTAGAATTACCTCTCTTGCTTTTCATTTCATCTTGTTTTTCACAGTTTAATCAGTTATGTTGCTGTCCTCCTTTCTAATTTATGATCACAATTCCTGATAATGAAAATAATGGACTAATTTATAAAAAGTAAACCCACACAACATAATCAAGCATACCTGTCATAACAATTTTAATTCCAAATTATATATTTTTTTAAAGAAATGCAGTTGTTGATATAAATAAGAAGATGAATTCCAAAATTGACGAGCGTTGCTTGGATGGGTGACTTTGAAAGTAACAGTTTTCCTTTATTAAACCGATAAATAACACCCACGTTTTTCCAACACTTAAAAAGACAGATTCTAGTCAGTAACTGGTTTTAGCACCTCATTGCCTCTGGCATGCTGATAAAAATCACTTGGGTCATTGATTAAACTGCAAGCAGGTTAATGCTAGAGGTGACTTCTTCTGCTTAGCATAATTTGCTTATTACACAGGCAAATAAACAAATCATTGATCACAGTGGTTCCAGACATAGGAAGTAGATAAGATTGAAAACCCAGATCAGATATGGGAGAATTACAGCCATATGTCAGAAACTGTCAGTCAACTAATAAGAATCCATTATACCAATTCATAGCTCGTTTTCCAGTTTGTATACTACTTGGGCCTAACATAATACTTAACCCAGGAATAAACCAAGCAAATTTAAGTTTGCAATGATGACTACTTCTTTTTTTTTTTTTTTTTTTTTTTTTTTTGCTATCTTCCAATTTTGCTGCTCTGGTTTCTATTGCCATAGAAACTCCTACACACCACACATCTGCCCACCACAGCAATGACAGTAGCAATGTGACTGCCCACAGAGAAAGTCAGCGCAACATATATAATTTGGACGGGTGTCGAGGCAGCTTCCAATAAAGGGGTTTGCACAGGCACAGTGTCAGGCCAAGTCTGCTGAACTGCTGATGTCACCCTCATCTCTCTTTGACTTGCATGGCCCGAGTGTCTCTTTTCAACTCTGCAGATCAGACTGCAGTCACTGCAGAAGCAGGAGGGCATGTTCTAGTTTGGATTTTCATCATTGAACTATTACCTTAATTCTGTTTGTTGAACCTACCCTTTGAAGCTATTGGGAAAGATAGAATCTACCACCATTATTTTGGCTAATTTTTTAAAATGTGAAGGGTGGCATTGCGGTGGTTTCTGGATACATATTCATAACTAATGAAGAGACTGCTGACAAAAACAGTCCAGATATCTATCAGAAAAACAGCTATAATTCGGGGCTTCACTACAGAGGCATATTGATGATACAGCCCCTGTGAGAATGCCTGTTTTAATCAGAAAAATATTGCTTTTATTTTTATGCTCATTAGGCACTGACAGCGTGTTTTGGTCAACTGCTTCCTTGAACGCTCTGGTCCACACTGATAAGCTATGCCAAATGCTGAATAACACCTGGTGGCGAAAGGTTTCACATACAGACATCTGCTGACAGCTGACTAATCCTCTAGGTAATTTATCATATCATTGACAGACAGCTCTACATAACAGCCTTTCTAAATTGAAAATTATAAAGACAGTTTCCATCGTATGTCATTTGGGATATGCTAATATCGGCGATGGAGACATAATGCACCTTTGACTCATAGTTCAACTGACTATTTGAAGGTTGGCAGATGTGGCAAAATTAATGGAGAGAATAAAAAGAATGTTTAAAGTTAATTCTAAAACAAAAGCATATCACATTTTCAAAAACAAATCTTAATGAAACATGATCAAACATAATCCTCAATGATTTTATAAACATTTAAAACTAATCATGTGATTAAGATGAAACTGTTTGCCTGAGGCATTCTTACATTTAAAGCTGATTTAATTTAGGATCAGACTTTAGGAATTGAAAATATGAAACACCATCAGGCTTATTTAGCTCCACCTTCAAACATTTAGATATAGTTAAATCCTATGTTCAGCTATTTTTTCTCAGTTTCTGAGACAGTCAGACAAAAATGTTTACTGTTTAGTCCCATTTCTTAAAGGGTGGGGAGAGAAGGGAGTGATATTTTGTAAAACCAAATGGCTTAAATTCTCACAGACAGTGTTTTGGAGTGGCTATCAAAAAGCCATTCCAAAAAAAAAGCACTAATATCCATTTTATAACATCAGGTGCAGATCTGAAAGGGTGTGTCTGATCAAGACCCCTAAGAAATCAATAAAAAAAAAAATACTTTATCGCAGTATTTTTCTTACATAATTAATATCATTAGAAAATATGTCCAATAAAATGTTCAATGATTTCACTGAACTCCAGATTAAGAACCGACCAGAATATAAGTATAATCTGGGGTGCTTGCATCCCCCAGATTAAGAACCTGGGGGATGCTGACATTCTGCAGAACGTCAGCATTCTGGGGCATGTAAGCAGAGGAAAGGCTTAAACCATTGAATTTCTCAAAGGTTGAGTGGCTAAAGCAAGGTTACCTAGCAACAATCTGTTGAGTAACTTGCACAGCAGCAGTTTCAGGTTTCACCACTGTGTCTCACAACAGCTTAAAAATTAAAAGAATGACAGAGTGAAAGGACAAAATTATTACAACAGCTTGAGAGGAAACTGTGGACACAACAGAAAAGGTAACGTCGTTAGTTTTTCAGTATTTCAGATATTTAAAACAAAAGACTAATCAATCATTGTCTATATCGACTGATATGAAATGCTTATGTCATGATTTGTTTTTCAGCCTTGTTGCCCAGTCCTCCTGTGAAGCTTGCCTGAAAGTGTATGCACTGTAAACAACCATCCCTCAGTGCAAAGAGAGAAGTGCTGAGCTGAGTAGAATGTCTTAATCATTTGTCTTGCTCCAAATTTAATTGCTCAATATTTGGAAGCGGGCCCAACATGGACTGAATGACTTTGTTCACTTGCTCCACCACTGCCAAACTACAACCCTATATAGGAAGTCTACAATTCAAAAGCAGCGCAGAAACTCGACGTCACTGTTCACTACTCCACCTTCTGTTTGCTGATAGGCCATGAGATGCAACCTGATGATTCCAGCTCTGTCTGAAGCTCCCCTTACAAAGCGCATTGAGGGGAGACGAGAATCAAGCAGAATTGCGTAGGAAGGCAATTGCCAGGCTACAACCGTCCTAAAGCAGGAAACATTAATGTGATTTCAAGTCAGACAGAAAGAAACAAAAGATTATGTCTTTTCATACAGTGTAGAGTATCTAAAAATCTGGTTTCTGTTCTCTATAAATAATCTGCTATCAAAACAGATAGCAGATTATTCTTAAGCTCGGAATAAGGTATAACAAACACAGATAGTACTTTTACAGGGGCATCATGTTTTTGAAAATATCTTTATTGTGACTGAAATAGCTCACATCTTTGTAATGGAGGTGACAAAAAAATGCATTCATATGCACTGGTTGCTGGAGCCATATAGTGCCAGAAAAAAAGCATTGTGCAAAAAAAGCACCTCGGCTTCCTGTTTCAATGGTCAATTTCATGCATGTCTGATCCATCCAACTCAATACACAAGCAGCAGTTAAGATGGTGTTCTACATGTGCTACAAACCTGTAAAAGCAACCCGATGCATATTTCAGCGCCTCAAGTCTGTTTTTCTGTCTTTTTCACACCTGACTACGGTGGTTGTGCACTCAAATCTTGGCAGGTAGCATACAGACCCAGATGGAGCATCAGCATTGCTGCAACTACTCTGCTAACCTGCTACACACCCTGCAATGTACAGACATTGCAACCTGTTAGTCATCTACTGTCAAATACTGAAGTGGAATACAGCGAATAATAAATCTCCTGAAAGAACTATTGATTTTTTTCTTTTTTTTTAAAGAACTGCATATTTTAATGTGCTGACTGGTAAAATAATCCTCTCATGGCCTTAAAATAATTTAGGATATCACTCTAAACCTTTTCTTACTCAGTACTAAGGGGCCTATGAAAACTAATGAGGCTCTGGCAACTGGACCAGCTGGAGAAGTTGCCAGGCAGCTCCTCAGGCTAGTCTTCAGCCGTTTCCCTAACAGACCAGCTGCTTCCCTCTACCTTGAGCACTGAGTAACTCACCACTTTGGTTCAGGACCCCAAAAGCTCAACAGAGAAAATATACTAAAAAATAACCTTACATGACTTGCATGACCCATTATGCTCCTGATGTCTTCAAGATAAATGGTTGAAGCAATGTTTCCATAAACAGTGACACATAAAAAAGGAAAAACAGGCTGTTTTTTACTACTAAACTCATGCAGCGGTCATCTGCAACTGTGGACTGTGGACTTGATCCCTATATGGTATTTTAAAGAACCACAAGCATTTCTATTATAGCTGGACAACTCTGGGTAACACATGGTAAACAGCATAATGTATTATTTTACCACACTCATTAAAAAAACATGTCTGATATGTTGGTTTTACTACAGGAAGAAAACACACCAGCTAGAAGCACCAGTTTATTCTGATGTGTTGACATTTCAGTGGTTCTGAGTGCATGTAAATTAGCATTGAGGATCCAAGCTGCAAATATTAACATGGGTCTTTTCAATATAGCTTGTGTGATATACTCAACTCCTAATGGTTAATTTAATTTGCGATGGATCTTGCCACAGATGCATTTGAAGTGTTAGGCTTGTGAACAATGAAAAAAACTGATATTAAGCACAAAAAGTATTAAAGAAATCAGACTTTTAGATGTAGATACAAGCAAACCCCTTCTAAATGCTCACAACGAAAGGTCTGTGACCAATCATAACTTTTTTTCAAAAATTATGCACAGGATGTTATATTCATCCTAAATTTACTATGATCAAAAGTGTGACGTGACCTAACGTAGAGTCACAAAACATTATTTTTAGCAAATCAAATTTATAAATTTGTCCTTAAATTGATCAGTTTACTTAATTTCTTATCAATTCACACATGCTGGAGTGTGTAAGTCACCTCATGCTAACTCAGTGGCGTCAATAAGGTAATGGGTCGGTAGCAGGCTATGTTGTTTTCTGCTGCATTTGCGGCTGTGTTGGGATGTAGGTGCTGCTGATTGGGGGTGACACAGGGAGGTTCTAGCCTGAGTTGTTGGGGGTGCATCCCTTTTCGGATGTAGAGTCGCTGACATTTTGGTTGGTTGGTTGGGTGGTGAAGATGGGGCTAACGTTGGTGGTGGTTGATCTTGGGCTGACGTTCCAGTGGGAGTGATGTATGGTGGGAACATGGTTCGTGCTGTAGGTCCTGGGTGTGGGCAGCCTGCTGGGGGGCTGCTTAGCAGATGAGTTGCATCTGTTCTGGTGTTGTATTTTTGGGGTCAAGTGTGGTCACGTGACTCAGTAGTGTCTGCTCAGTTATGTGGAAGGGTCTGGTATGGTGTTATGTAGGGCCAAGTGTTAGGAACCGAGCGTTGATTCAGGTGTTGCCATCCTATTGGCAGCCTCTCACATGTTTGTACCTTATCTTTCAATTTAGAGAATCTTTGATTTTCGTAATAGCACTGTTGCCAAAATATATGTAATAGTTACTGATTACCGTACTCTTGGTGTCATAGTATAATGCTGTAGGTTTTTCTTCTACTTTAATTGTGTGTCCTTCGTACAGTGAGTAAATATCGATGTATTACAACCTTTCTGCAAACTATGGCCTTAGCAAATAAACAAATTTTAAAAAATTACTACTATGATGCCTAAACTTTATTCTTCATCCATCACATACTCGATAATTAATGGCAGAAGTTAACTTAAATATCTTTTTTTTATTGTCTATGTTCTTACATCACTAAAACCTGGCGCTTTCACAGGCCTCCGTAGACGTTTGAGAGCCACTTTTGTCCTAAGATCACAAAGGAGTGTTATTGTAGATCCTTCCTGCTTGCAGCTGTAAGACTTATTACTATCAATGCTCCAAAGACACTTATTAAATGTTGACATTTTGCCAGTATTTGCACTGTTATTTGCACAGTTTTTGCTCATTTTAAATAACTTTTCTGCTGGTATCTGTCGCACAGTTTTTATTATCCCTTGTAAATACAGTATGTTGTCTTTTTAAGTGTCACATACGCCCGTACAAATTGAAGATTTGTTTCAAATTAACCTACTCAGTTGCAAATTGGCTTGCATGGTATTTATGTTGAAACTTTACCCTTACTGTACATAATTTTTATTCTTTAATCTGAATTAAAATGTTTTTATATATTTTTTTGTATTGTCCTACTTGCTTTGCTCTCACTTTGCTGCTGCACCGGAGAATAAAGACCTTTCTATTCTATTCTGTTGCTTTTATATCACTTCAATTAAATTTTTTGTTGATGTTTAATTTTAAAATTTATGAATTTGACATTACCTTAAAAATATACAGTTTTGATTTTGAAAAGATTTATTCTGTCAACGTCATAACTGATATCTTCAGAACAGTCCATTTACAATTTTTTTCCACTAGATTTGGAAACTTCACAGATTTTTTTGTGCTCTTTGTGTTTTTCTTCCTGCCAGACGCCTTTCATCAAAAACAGCACAACAGCATACGTAATGACTGACAAAGCTGACAACAAGCCTGCAGCTCGTTTCATGATTTATGATTTTGTGATCATTTCTGGGTGATGCTTCATGCAAGTTCAGCTAGGGTTAGATAGGCACATTCAGGCTTTCTTTTCCTGTGCATTCTTGTTTGCCAGTGTTAAGATCATATACTGTAATTGGTATAATAATAATAATAATAATAATAGAAAATGTGGATGTATATCAAGTGGATTTTAATCAGTGGTTCAATTGCCGAGTTAGATCAAGCAGGACTCTTGTTTGAGCATTAAAGCTTAAATAGCTGCCATTGGACTCTAGTTCATGACCTTTGCTCTTTCTGTCTCACAAACACCGGTGCGGTTTCTTCATGGGCTCCCTCTGCTCTTCTCCCATCAAACGGGGCCCACACGACGACATGTTGTTATTATTAGATAGTTTATTTTTGTTAATCTGTCAGTGTGACAGTGTGTTTAAAATCACCAAGAAAAAGACATTGCATTTTGTGAGGATTGATCAACTCTATCAGGATGTGTGTGTATGTACCAACATAAATATGAATCTGTAAGTATGAATGTATGTCTGAGTATACATATCTATAATCATGAATGAGGGTATATTTATGAGTATGAATGTGTTTACATGATTAAGAATATGAGTGTGCATGTTTATGTATGTGTATCCATGAGTAGGAATGTGTGTCTGTGTGTGCATTCATGAGTATGTCTATGTTCACAAGGTTATTACGTAAGTATGGCATAGAGTTTGAATGTCTGAATATATGAGAATCTATGAATATGAATTCATATTGATGAGTTTGAATCTATGGGCATAAATGAGCGTATTCATGAGTATGTATGTAGAGGATGTGTATTATTTTGGAAGTCCAGCATTGTTGTCTTAAGGACTAGTTTATTTATGTTAGGCAAGGGAGCTCACTTCTTCGATTCATTGCTTTGGCCAAAAACCAAACCCTCATTCTACATTTTCGTCATACAGAGGGTCTGGACCCTGGGCTTTGAGAAACAATTTCTCACTAGAGGCATGCACTGTTGTCTTTTTAAATTTTACCCAACATTGCTAACATTTGTCTGGGACATCTAAAATGTGCTTCAGCTTCAGCACTATGATGCGTAGCAGAAATTGTGCGCTGAGACGGCAAGCGCGGACTAAATGGTTTTGGTCTTCCTCCTCGACTATTGCCAAATTACAGGTAGACTACAGTCCTAAAACATTGTAAAATTTCATAGTCATAGTTCATAACTTGTCTTTTTGTTGACTGGCCTGGTTGGAATTCTATCAAAGATTTTAGCTCATTGGATGGAATGGAGCACTGAAAGGAGGACAACGACCATGTTAATGATGTTTAAATATGCAAATAATTTATTTTCAGTCAACTGTTTCAAATACATTACTCTGCAGTGGTGAGATACAAAATGTTTGGATTTTGTGAGATAACCTGTCCAAAGTGGTTGAACAAGAGCAGCAGACAGATGTTATTCTGCATAGTAGGTGGTTCATTTACAAAAAAATTAAAAAATGTGACAAAAACATTTGCTCTGCAGAATAGTTGGCTAAAATAACTAAAACTGCTACCGTTTTGAAAAAAAAATGGTCAAAATGATTCATTTCCATTGATATGACAGACATTGTCTTTGACGTAATGGCTTGACAGTCACAGTATGGTTGGGAAGGACTTCTCAAACCCTGATGCTAATTTGTGAGATCTCCAAAGTTCTGCCTTTTATACATCTTTTCACTGGGCAAATGACCTTAAAAATGTTCAACTAATGACCTCAAACTTGAGCATGAAAAACAACTATTACTACTTTCTACACGAGTGGTAAAGCTTGTGTACGGTGTTATATACTGTCATCACTGTGTGGCAACTTCTGGATGTACACAATGCAGATTTGCATTTGTTTTTCTTCTCTTTTACACTGTTATAAAAAATGTTTAACTGAACAAAAAAACATGATTGTCATGGTCTTCAACCCTGAAATATGCTGTTAGATTATAGTTAAGAAACTGCAGACTGTTCATCTAATATTTTTAATAAAATCTACTTTGTTCTTTTTTAAGACAAAATAGGAAAAAAAAAAAAAACACACATGTTGTGTAAAAATGAGATTATTTTTAGAGAAGAAATAGGAATAAGGGAAACAATGTTGTTGACTGTGATTTTGTCTAATTTTATTGCAGGATAAATAAAATTATTTATTTTATTTATGAGTATGAATGTTTGAACGGTACAGCCGTTCAGTAAGTTAATTCATAAAAAAATACTTTTGCACCCTAATTGGAAAGACACCAGCATGACTCAAGAAATATTAAATATTATAAAGTTTGTTGAGATGGTAAGCCACATTCAAGGACATGTCATTTCAAATGTTAATCCTGACCTGGTTCTGCTTTCGGCAAGGTCATAATGCAGGCAGTGGTGGGAAGCCATGATTTGTAACCCACCTCAGCACAGTGACAAGACAGCCAGAAGTCATACATTCATTGCCAGACTTTATCCATGAATGATGTCAAAAAAAGTCTTGAAGATTATAAAGGCTAATTGCATGTTAATAGTTATTTGCATTCAAAGCTTGACTTGTCACATTTTATTAAAACCATGATAATTTAATCAAACAAAGTGATGGATTCTATGCAATATGGCATTATTCAGACATTTTATAAAAAAACAAACAAAAAACACTAATTGTATGTTATTGTTAGAATGTTTTGCACTCTCACAAGAAAGCTGTGTGGCAGAGAGGGAGTATTTTGTTTTACACTCTGTCATGAGGCACTTTCGTGTTGTATATGGACTTGTCTCTTGAACAACATCTAATCTGCACTGCTCAAAAAAAAAATTATGAATCAAGTACAAAAAAAACAAAAAAACTAAGCAGATTTCATGAAGATGACAGGAGACGACAGCCGGGTTAGTGACGGGTTAGTTGACATGAAGATGAAATGTGGATTCTTAAATAAAACCATAGACTGCTTTATCACACATTTGTTGGACTTTTGGCTTTGTTTATTATGAAAAACAATACTTGCATCCTTTTATTTTATTGTAAACAGAAGCAAACCCCTAATTAGGCCTGTCATAATGTAAAAATGTGGCATCACTTTTTTTAATGGTGTTAAATATATTTGTTGGTGATATATGATAACTAAAAGAAAATATGAAAATAATTTAGCCAAAAAGAAAAGCCGCTTTGTTTCTCTGGCCTTTCAAGCTTGCAGGCAGTTTGACAGCTAATGTTACATTACATGACTATAATTGTTTGGCCTTTTTGTTGCCTCTCAGCCAGTATTCTGCAGCTCTTGACAAGTTTTGTATCTAGGGTACAGAAAATTGCATTTATATGAGTAATAGCTTCTGTCTGTAAATGCTTAGTTCTTTTTTAACATCTGCTTGATATTTATTTGAATACAGTTTGCTAAAATGGACATATTGAAAGAACATTACTAACAGTAAATTAAACTCTTGAAGATGGTCCTCCACCTTTTTTTGTCTCCCAAACAAATATAAATTGACAGGGACTAAATAAAATGAGCAAATGCTTAAATTTGTGATAAGTTGGGCAAAGAAATTTATTTCCATCTTTATCTTTTCTCTTTGACCCAGATGGTGAAAACATCCCAACATTGCTTTCCAGATGAAAATAACTACTTTAATGGCAATTAATTTCTTTTTGTAGCAAACACCATGCTTTTTTAAGTATGCAAAAAAAAATGTACTGCCATGTTTTGTGGAATTTTGTGGAAATTCCACAAAATTTAAGCGTAATCTTCTTATACCCAGATTAAGCAGTTTCTGTCAGATCTGATGCAAAAGCTGCCCCTAGTCCACTTCCAGTATTGATTCCAGTTTTAACTCAGAAATCCATGTTACACTGATGGGTATATACAGCAGGCATACTCCTGGGCGTAAACAAACCATCCTATTATCCTTTGAATAAATGATGCAAAAGAAAAGAAGGGGTGAATTAACCTGGAGCAACTTTACCAGAAAAAAAAAAACGGTGATGTAGTAGTTTTGTGCTCTAAGCTGAACCTGGCTTAGAGTTATATTTTCCAACTATGTAGACAGTACTTGACTCATTGCCATTATTCAACAACAACAACAAAAAAAACCCCACTACCCAGGACCATTATAATTCTCAGTCCATTCCCATTCCCATGAAGAGCAGAGGTAGGAGCGTCTTAGTTTATAGCACAGCTGATGGCCACTAGTTCAGACCAAACGTGAGAAATCAAGGTTCTCATTTCTGTATCTTAGCATTCTGAATTTCTCAGGTGAGCTTGGAGAGGCTGGACCTTGTGACAATAAAAAGTGACAATTGACATGTTATTAATATTGTTCTCAAGTTCTCAAGTGGAAAAACAAGCTTATTTTTATATTTATTGATTTGCAGATTTGATTGAAAAATGCATAATACAATATGTCATGCAAGAAATAAAAACAAATCCACAAAGCAAAGCAGAATTCAAAGAATAAAAAATATTTTGAGAAAGTAATGTTTAATTAATTTGCTAAATTAGAAGTAGATAACCTTTTGGACAAGTCACCAAAATCAGTCACCAAAATGAAGGATGTAATTTAGCATGATCAATAATCCTCTAGCTTTTACTTGCCATAATCAGCATGTGAATGTGTGTGTGAATAGATGAATGAATGTAGTGTGAAGTGTTTGTCATCTTTTGTTGTAAGAGTGAGTTAAAAAATAGTTATTTAATACTAATTGTTGACTATATGATGTGTTTATGACGTGTTTTCATGATGTAAAGCACTTCGAACTGCCTTCTTGCTAAAATGTGCTATACAAAGGAACTTGATTGTTTGGTTGATAATACTAGTAGGTAAAACCAGTAAAGCAGTTAATTAAAATCTGTCGATGCAGTGAGGGTTTTTATCTGCCTACTCATTATAAGGTCAAGGGGGTTTCAGCAAACTCCAAATGTCAATGAGCAAAAGTGGGACACACCCAAGTAGGTTTATCTGTGGGACATGTTAGTAAAATACTGTATGCTGATCATATTTATCAGAAAAACATAATGTGGCAATATTAAATCAACTTTTTAAATAATAGTACAGGAAGTTGTAATTTCTACTTTATTTTCAGTGTTTCACTTCCTTTGGGTGCACCTCAGTGGCACTCAAGCATCTTATAGCAGTCACAGCATCAACAATGAGAAAATGACACTTGGTATTTTCTGAGGAATGTGTTGTGGACAGTAAAGTAGCTTCTATTGCCCTAGGGATTAAAAAGGAGAGAAAGCATGCAGTGCAATTTAAAAGTAGTCAATGGTGGCCTCTGCAGAAATGTAACATTCTAAGAAATGTCAACACTTAGCAAAGATATGGTAAAAGTAAAATGCAGTGATATTTGATCTCAAGAGCTTTCCAGGACAGACAGATCTGGCCTTTTGGGGCTTTAGGTTTAAACAGAAAATTGTAGCTCAGAGAGATATAACAACGTTACTTTGATATTGAACATTTACATAACTGAGTAAGAATAAATCATAACACAGATGCATTGTGTCTGTAAAATGTAATAATTGGTGGATACAAAAAATAGATAAACATAAGCTTTCAACAGTTGGAACATGTTTTTTGTTGTCCTTTATAAAATGCGGAGCCCCTTGGTTCTTCATTCTCACACAACATATTTGCGTTCCCTTACAATTATGTATTTAGTAGTCAATTCATGCGGCATCTTGAATACTGAAAGTCTTTCTGCTACAATATAAGGTTTCTGTAAGTATTTTTCCATGTATGCCAATATCTCATTTGTGAGTTATCTTAAATTTTAGATCTTTTTTTTTTTTGGATAAGTCTACCACTGCCAGAGCAAAAAAGCTCAAAAAAGGCCAGTCCTATCTCCACCAAAAGATATTACACAAACAAGAACAAGCCGTTAATGGATCAATTTCCAACCATTTTTCTGCACAAAAAAGATTTTTGGATCTTTGACGGTGTAGGTATGCACAAATTCAAGTTGAAATTTGTTATCACTGTGATTATACACAAAACAGATCTGGCTGTATTTGCAAACTTATTGTAAGGGAATGCAATACTTCTGGGAGGTAATGCAAAAGAAAAAAAAATCCCTCCTTCATTCTTAAATTTATTTATTTATTAAAAAATCCTATTTGACCTATTTGACCTGGTCCAATATTTATTATACAAATATAACACCTTTATTTTTCACTGATGAAGACAGCCACATGTTGGCACAGGAATGCCTGAAACTGAAAGTAAAATTGTGGCTCAACATATTTTCCGATTCATCATATTATTAATAATCTGGAAAATTTTAAGAACTGATAGAGTCTCAAAAGTATTTTCTAGATGGGCAGTTTATATGTATATGTCCATCCATCCATCCATTTTCTGTTCACCCTTGTCCCTAATGGGGTCGGGAGGGTTGCTGGTGCCCATCTCCAGCTACGTTCCGGGCGAGAGGCGGGGTTCACCCCGGACAGGTCGCCAGTCTGTCACAGGGCAACACAGAGACACACAGGACAAACAACCAGTCACACACACACTCACACCTAGGGAGAATTTAGAGAAACCAATTGACCTGACAGTCACGTTTTTGGACTGTGGGAGGAAGCCGGAGTACCCGGAGAGAACCCACGCATGCACAGGGAGAACATGCAAACTCCACGCAGAAAGACCCCGGCCGGGAATCGAACCCAGGACCTTCTTGCTGCAAGGCAACAGTGCTACCAACTGCGCCACTGTGCAGCCCTATATGTATACGTGACAAAAGTAAAAAGTTGATGTAGGGTAACAGTAAAATATTATCCTGACGTTTTACTGTTGTCTGAAATTTTTTTATTTCACACAACTGATACCAACAAACAGGTGTGCATCAAAAGTACATATGTGAATAATGTGAGTGGACTTTATGCTTCACAAAATCTCTCACATTCAGAGCTACTTTACATGCTTTTTTTCAGTATATTAGCAAGTAGTGCGACATCAGTTTCAAGTGAACAACACGTGCTGTGGTTATTTATGTTATCATTGCAAGTGATTGCATTTTACATGTGCAGTTTTCTTTCTACCCTGGTGTAGCTGTTGTGGTCACAAACCTCAGTTCCAAAAATGCAGTTTCCCCCAATTCAAACAGTAATATGTTCAACCCTAACCTGAAATCATAGAAACTGATGTAACTTTTAAAGGTTTATCCGATAATAATAATAATCACATTGTTTTACCTATGGAGCTGCAATCTAGTAAAGCATTTTGTTACTGGTGTCATATTGTGTCACAAAACGTAGCACTAGGTCACAACTGAATGTTAAATGCATGCAAATTTACAACCCACTCAGAATATGTGATTAATAAAGTGCATAAAATATCACCATGAAAGAATGAGTGTTAGAAAATGCAAGTTAATTTGGAACTCCATTAAAATACAGAGAAAAATAAACATTTTAAATATTCTCTTTGAATTAACAATGGATACAACTTTCCAAAAGAAAAACACTCTTGTTTTTTTCTTAGCATCTTGTTGATTGTCACCCAGTGCGAGTGAAACCCTTTCTACTAGTGATGGGTAAATGAAGCGTTTCGACAAATAGCAAAACTGTATTGATACTGTTTCGATACTGTGTCACTGAATACTGACACCTGCTGGACATTGAAAATCCCTATGGGCAACGTAGTTGACGGACTGATTTGATGACCTAGTCTATAAGATTTAAGTCATTGTATTTTATATATTGTATTATGTCATATTTTCTGTTAAATTAAAAATATATTTGATATTCTTAGATACAGTCAACTAATAATCTGAACATGTACCATAAAGTGAAAATTAAATGAACGTGTTTGGAATGAGGATGCTTGTGGACTGAGTTTTTTTTTTTCTTGACAAATTTTCATATAAAAAAAAAAAAAGTCTTTACAACATCCAGAAAGATCAAGTAGAAACTGAAAAGATCCAGATGAAACAACAGTGAAGTGATAACCAATACCTTAATTTTCTGATGTAAGATCAAAATGGTCCCAAACTACAAAACCTTTCATTTGCCTTGAGGCTGCTCCATATGTTGCTGGGATCAGGCACAGATGACATCCCGAGTTGTCTTTGCGAATTAAAAAAGGTTTTATTTACCTTTATACAAAAACTCAGCCTGTCACACTCGGTGCCTAACGGCACGTTGGAGGAACACACTTAAAACAGTCGCTTCAATGACATATAGGAAATATCAGTACCATGGATCAAGGCACAAGACAGACACAAAATCAGTTCTGAAGGAATGAACAAGCTAAAATGAAGAATGAATGAACTTATTATAGTAAACAAAACAAATTGGGTGGGGTACCTGTGAACTATAATACACTCGGTGCCTAGTTCACAAATAGTAAAATAAATAAATAAACTAATAAATTCGTTGTCTCTCACCTATAGTTGACGCTGTACTGTAAAAGATCAAGAATTATTTTGGCAAATGCATCCCATTGACAGATTTGCTTCCTTATAAACCCAGTTTGGTGCGCCAGTGTCATTTCAAACCAGTTACTATGTCGGTCACGTGACTTGCTGAAAGCAGTACCAACACGGGGTTTTGCCTATGGGCTTGACGCATGCGCCGATGCATCAGTGTTGCCGGACCATCACTACTTTCTACTTCAAGTGTTTTGAATTTGAAAATAAGAACAATACAATGAATAGTGATAACTTTTAAGTCAAATGTAAAAATAATATTTCAAGAATTTTGAAAACTTTTATCCGAGCTCATTTTTTTTTTTGTTGTTGTTGTTATTTAGAACAGATATGGTATTATTTATTGGAGATATTCTAGTTAACCTTTCTTGTCCTCTGTCTATGAAGTTTTATATTATCTTACTGCACTGTAATGAACAATTAGCCAAGTTCTATTCTATGTTTTAGCTTCAAACCTGTAATATTGGAACAATAAGACCTACATTATAAAAATTTTAAAATAAGATGTTTTTTTAACATGTCAAAGTTTCAAATTACTATTAGAGGTAAATCTGAGTAGTAAAAAAAGATTTTTATTTCGATAGTTGTTCTAAAACTAAGGAGTCAGGAAGAATGATAATTAATATTTATTGGTATATTGCCATTACAAAACTGAAGTCCTTTTAGATCCTTGTAAAAAAACGGGAAGGTTCTCAAAGACATCAGAATAATCCTTTCCTTAAAGCTGTTCCTATTCTTTCCTGTTGATTTTTTAGCAAACTGGATTTTGAATATAAATAATTTATAGCTGTTTAAATCGCTACTAATCAATTCAATGCATTTCATGAAAGATAAATGAGATGTTTAGGGGAAATCTGGCATTCAGGGAAGTACTTCAAAAAACACTTTATATACATATTTTCCATTCAATATGAAGCATCTGATCGCTAAAGTGTTTTTGCTCTTTACAGTATCATGTTTCTTGGTTTCACTATTGAATGCAAAGCAAGTCATGGCTCTGTAATAAAGTTATGCATTTAGCATGTCATTATAACTGAAATAAACATAATTTTCTGGACTTCAATTATCGCAGCATGTAAGAAATAGTTCATAACCAATTTATTATGAAACAAGTTACATAGAGATTTATTGGTCAATCTGAAAATAAAATTATGGAGAAATCTTTTAATGGATGATATATGTTCTTTGAAGGATGATCATGGAGAAGACCTAATTTATTTATTTATTTTTCATAAAACTCAGAGTGCTTTAGGCTCATTAATTCATGAAGTTCTATGTTTGGAAAATGTGAGGTGTAGATATGCCAGTGCATGTAAACCCTTTTACATTTTTTTTTAGGTTAGGATATAAGATTAATGAGAAGGCAGCACCAATGGACATATAACGTTTGCCCACTATAACAAGCTTTCTGACCTTCAAGAACAGAAGTGTATACGGAGCTCAAGATAATTTTCTTCATCCTCCATCCAGTGTGCAAAAATGTACCGTAATCTCTTACATTTAATTTCATGCAGTATTTTGGTGTGTATTTTACCTGAGGACATCCTTATTCCCATTAAAAAACTGTATTGATTCTTCACCCTCACCCTCAGCATACAGTTCTGCAGCATATGGAGGTACACACCAACATATACTGATCCATAAAAATATTCACACACTCCTGAGGATCAACAGCAACCTTTGAGAAGCAGAATGCAAATAAGCAATGCCCTGAGGTTATTAAGAAGCAAGCCCTTAACTTATCGCCTTTTCCTGCTAACAAACACCTGTGCTTTATCGAGTTAAAAGGCTTTATTTTTGTATTATGCTGCATGTGCATTACAGTGATTCCTCACAGCTTAATTTTTAACTGTAGTGCTTTGTTTAGAAAGCCATTTATGGCTGCTAATGAATTTACAGAAAGAATAAAATCCAAAATATAATAGGATCCATGATTGTATGCTTCCTAAGTAGTAGGAGCAAAGTAGCTCCTGCTGATGCTGGCTTTATATATGTGTTTGTGGCACTGCTGTTACAAAAAAGCTTTCTATAATACAGCTCACACCTGCTGCACTCCTGTTTTAGTCTCACTTATAATGCCATAGTTTGCTTTGTGCATTATCTGTATTCCATGATGCAGTGAAGTCTCATAAGTCCTGTTACATAAACACCAGGGGGGGTTGATTGCACTCAGGGCATGCTGCGCAAATTTATGTGCATCCTCTGGTGCTGATCTTTATCCGCTAACCCTTTTAAAGCTATCTGCACATGGTCACTTGTAATACAAGATGTTCAAAGTAAACACTATCCACTGATCCACCTAAAGCAAAAAGAGAAAAGCATGATATTTACGAGCTTTAATAACATGGCTGGTATTGTTGCTCTGAGTCTCCGGGTGTGCCTCCAATTGTGTCAGCACAACAAAGGCAATTTTGATTGTTTTGGTACATATTTTCATGCTTTCTGCCTGGATTTCATGGAAGGATTTTGTCATCAGGCAAACATCAGAACCATGAAAGATGCAGGACGGCCAAGATCAAATAAAGGCTTAGTTTATGTGTCTGGATGCTGCTTATTAATAAAATAGAGGTGGATAAAATGATGTTCAATCCTCACAAGTCTTATTCTTTCTATATTTTACCTATTTGCGAATATGCATGTTCCAACTTACCTTTGCCTGCTGCTGTAACACCCGAATTACCCCACTATGGGATTATGAAGGATATTTGTTGTATTTTACGGTAAATAATTTCATTTTCTACCAATAATTTTGAAGCACTTCATTTTATCTAACAAAGTTAAACTGCATAATAAATGGATGCCATAGGGTGAAAACTAATTCATTTGTTTTCTAACAAATGAATCGGATGACACCCATTTTTGTTTTGTTTTGTTTTTTCCCAATTAGTACCTAACAAGATGGTAATACCTTAGAGAGAACAAAGTTTGTCTGCAGAAAGTCAAATAATCTCACGCTTAAGTCCAGAGAAACTCTTCTGGAGTTTTTCACAGAAGCACACTGGTACATAATTACACATTTAAGAGGAAAACAATCTAAATCCAACTTCTCTGTATTGTTAAAACAATGTCAGAAGTTTAGAAATCAACAGATTGTGATTATACTTTGATAATTGTCCTTGGGCATACAATACCACAGCGGAAAGTTCATTTAAAGGAGAAAATTTAAATGCTGTATGTAACATGATACTCACTAAACAATTACTGTGCATCATATTATTTTAATATTTACAGATAATTGTTATGTTTTCTAAGTTTAAAGTAAAATGCCAGTGGCTTGTCTGTGTTCTGGGAATCTTGAGTTCAACTTATTTTCACCTGAGTGCACAACTTGAGGATTGTGTTTTCAGTCCATCTGTTCATTAATCACAAGTGCAGTATAGATGGTGTTTTTCAACAATTAAAAAAAACACAACAAGCCAACTTTAGCCATTAGTTTCTTGGAATGGAACTGACATGAATTATTCTGAACAGGAAACCAGTAAACCACTTAATGAAATACAAATAATATCCTCCTTTTGATTTATAACTCCTGATAAAATTAGAGCAACCTGGCTTGAAACTTGAACCTATGTTCTCTCCAACAGAAGGCAACTGTTTTTTCCACCACATTGATTTTTTTTTTAGAACAACAGCATGATCTGATGTCAGGATATGCTGGAATTACTATTACAATGACACTGTTAATGACATTGATAAGCATAATGAAATACATACGTATTTACAATGTCACTAACCCCAAGTCAACTTTTTATTTTTTGCTGATAATCTCTATGTAGGTTATTTAGGGTTTCTGTGGTAATTTTGACATGTATATTTGTTTAGTTCTGCATTATTTTATCTAAATCCCTCTCAGTGCTGGCCCTCCACTCATCCCCACACTGGGTCGTGCCCCTCAGTGTCTCCTGGCTCCGTCCACTTTGCTGGAATTTTTCAAAATGTATCATTGGCAGGGTTGTGCTTTCACAGGAGTATTAGTTAGCCTTTAATACTGAAATCGGTTTTAAAAAATAGTCCATTGTGCAATTTGGGACACTTGTTTAGGAATAACACCTGGCATATACTGTGGTGCATGCCAGTTATTATGGTTTCATACATTTACGATAGCCAAAGACAATGTTGAAAAGAAACAAAACATGCTTTTGTTGTATTTTAAAAAGATCAAACTGAACAACATTAAACATCTAAATCTAAAAAGAACTGTAAATGCAAATGCTTGAAACTACGATGAACAGTCAACACACTAGTTCTCACAAATTGGGGGTTGTGAAATGCAGGACTCTAGTTCAGGAGACAACAACTAGGTAGCCCATGAGAAGAAAAGGAAGAAAAATTTGAACCTGAAAAAATCACAGGGAACAGCGGAGTCACAAACATCAACATAAGCGCACTGATGGTTGAGTGGAGAGGAAGGTAAATGAACAACACAAATAGGAAACTGGGTATACAAAGAGTACTCTGAAAAAACATGAATACAGAACTGATCACAACAGATAATGGCATCAGCAAGGTGATTCAATAGCAACACAACTGAAGAGGCATATGCTCTGGTGCGTCGACAAAAAAAAAAGACATGTACTTGCCAAACTGTTTGTAAATTAACGTGTTACGTTAAAAATGCATGCTAACCTACAACATTTTTGTTGTTGTTTTTACAACCTCAGTTTTCTAACACAAATGTTAAACGTTAAATGTTTTATGAAATGAACAAGCACATTCTAGCTGGATACAAAGCTTCTGAGTCACCAAAGAAGAGCATTTATAAAAAGTAATTTATCTCCACATTTGTTATTGATCACCAAAATTTATGACTGATCTGTTAGTAAAACCTGTTTCCAAGTTGCGATTACTAAGAATTGAAATCATTGATTAAAGACATGTTTCATTCAGTAGCCACAAATACCGACTGCTGCCAGCACATGAAATTAATGACTTTGGCAAATCTGAATCAAGTATTTGATCTGGCTTCTCCGAATAGATGATGCTGCTTCACGCCTGTGCTTCCAAATACACAACCGCAGGCATAAACGGCTAAAGCAATCCTGTCACACAATCTGGTGCATCAGTTCGCGTAGTGTTTTCAAACTGCAACTGGTAGATGCTGCTTCCTTTTTCTACTTCATAACAAAATTGTGTTTTTTCTGTTTATTTAATCTAATCACGCATAAATATTAAATAGAAATGGCCAATTGTCTTGTAAAACTACGCAGTGAGTTGGTTTCTTATGCATTCGCTTCTGGCACAACACAGAAAACATTATAAGTGTGTAGAAATATTGTTTAAATGAACATTGACTGTAGTCAGATGTACAAAATCTAACCTACACTTAACTAGGGATATAATTCTGGTCATGTTTTGTCCTGGACTAGCCTGGACTCATATTTTATTAGTATCAGCCTAACACAGCAGCACCTGTTTTCAAAGACAGACATGGAAGGAAAAAAATAAAATTAAAAAACAAGACTAACATGACTTGGTCAAAGCCTATTTCAATTGTCCATGGGATACTATTTCATAAGTTGGAGTTGTGCTTGTGCCTTTTATTGATGCTAATCTATAACTTCTACAACAGTCATGTTTGTTCAGATTTTCTAAATGAATGTGTTAAATGTCATTAGTCACATGAAGAAAACTGGAAAGTGACGTGAAGATGAAATCAGCATTTTATAAGATTAAAACTGAAAGTCTGACAAAGGACAGGAACACCTAAAAATTAGGCAGCAAAATATCAAGTTTAAAAATGTGATAATGAAGAAGTTGGTGCCAACATTTCCAAAGGAATTTTTATTATGACTGAATTTTATTATAAAATACAAAAAAGGGAAAAAAAAACTTAAGTCAAGTTCATCAGTGACAAAAGGAGTTCAAAATACATAATTTGAGGTCAGTTTTTAAACCTAGCATCAGTCTATTGAACAGACAATAGGTAAAGGTAATATTTTGTGAAAAGTGAGTTACGGCCAGCAAAACACAGAAACTGATTAGCATTTAGTGGTAGTCAGCCAGTCATGTGGCATGTCTGCCTTGCAGTAGAAAATTTTAATATGTATGAAAACACTAGGACAGTGTTTTGTAGTTTAAAAATGACATGTAAATAAATGTAAAAAAGAAATTCTGAAATGTAGTTTTTCATGGAGCTTAGCAAAGGGAAAAAATGCTAAAACAACTTTAGCATTTGACTTAGTTGAAAACTACTAAGTCAAAAACTGCTAAGTCAACCTCCTTTCTTTAGCTCAGCATGTCATTCATTATATTACAGTTGATATCTGACCACATTAAATGGCCCATAATGCCATTAAAATATTATTAAAAACCTTGGATGTTTTCCATTCTGTTGTCATATTAGTAAAATCAGAAATTTAATAGATTTTGACAAAATATAACATGCAAGGTTGCATGAATTTTCTCCGCAGACTGTGGAGTGACTGACTTGAAATTATTTAAGAGCATTTGGTGTATCAAATACTAGTAGCATAAAAACATCTTTGTCTGGGAGGTCCACCTTCTGGATCTTCAAGTTTCCTGCTATAAATACGATTTAAATAGGAGATATTTTGTAAGATTTACTTTTTTTTAAACATTAAATAAATGTTATTTTCTCATTAAAAACATAGAGCAGGTGCTTCTTAAAAAGACAGAGGTCCAATTTCAAGGTGTCAAATTCCAAAGTCAAATCTCTTCTAAGTCATGCATGACGATAATGTGGCATTTTTATTACCAGCGCTATCTGATACATAATACCAACCCTTTAAAGACAAAAGAACATTAAAATCAATTTAGACAAAGATCATTGAAAAACATTTGTCAAGAGATGACTACAAAAAGATCTCCAGCTCCCGGGACATGGCATGGAGTTCAGCTGAATTCATCATTAACACATTTTAATGAGAATGGCACTCTACATCTGCTTAGGGCTGAGTCGCCTCACAAACTGAGCGACCTTGCAAAAAAAATGAGTGGTTAGGGAGTTAAAGCTTCAGTGGCTCAGCTGAAAAAGACTTCACACAGAACTACTGTCTTGGTTTTGTATGAGAAAGTGGCAACAGTAAAACCATACCTGAGAAAAGCTCAAATAAAATAGAATCTGGAATACTCCCAAACGAATGGGACGTTTTCTAAAGTCTTGTCTGACGTAATAAAAATATCCGTTTTTGTTCATCAGACCACACATTGTGTTGGCAAAAAAACCAAACAGAGCACATCAACACATACACAACATCTCTCGTGTGAAGCATGATGATGGCAGCATCGTGGTCTGAGGATGCTTCTCACACGCAAGGCATGTAAAGGCATAAGATAGCCTGGGTGCAGAAAAATACAACCAAATTCTAGAGCATAATCTGACTCAATCTAAAAAAATTTACTAAGCCAACAACCACAAGCATATAGCAAATTCTACAAATAGATGGTATAAAGACAAAGTGAATTTACTGGGATGGTCAAGTCAAAGCCCAATCCAATAGAGAATTTTTATTTGTTTTGGTGGTCCTTAAAAAGAGCTGATCCACCCGGTTTTGCAAGGAAGGATAAAGAAAAATTAGTGTTCAGATGTTTCAGTCTGATGATCTACTGTGATTGCAGCCAAAGATTAATCTACTAAATATTCACCCGAAGGGGACAAAGATCTGTACAGTAATTAAATTTGCATTATATATTACTAACTAACCACCAATATATTTTCTAGAATCAGTTTTCATATGAACAGATATACGTTATGTTCTCAGTGTTAATGAAAATGTGAAGTGTCACTCATATTTTGTTATATGACATTTTTTGTTTCTATTAATGTGTCATGCAACATTACATGACACATTATTACATTATTACAATTTAGTTGCTTGTAACTAAGCTCAGCTTTTGTTGGGTTTTTTAAATGTTTTTTTTTATCCATTTTTTGTCCAATTGCCTTGGCAATCAATAGGTGAACTTTGAGTGTTAGATAAAATTTGACTAACATTTGAAAAAAGCTTTTGGCCAGAATGAATGAATTGAAGTGATGTTTCAAGTTAAAAATTACTGCTTTAGATGGTGATACACTGTCAAGTCTGACCTTGAAATATTTGCGTTTTTGTTTTGCTGCATGTCTAAGTAATATTCTCTTTTTTTAAATAATACTACAATAGAACAAGTTATTTAAATTTACTCCAAAATGTGAGATTTTCTTAAATGACAAATTGCTTACTTTTTTGTGCTTAAACTACATGAAAACAAAACATATTCAATACCATTCTGCACTGTGCATGTGAGATATTTCTGATTCCTCTAAAATAACTATGGCCACATATTTTCATGGTTAGATTTTGTTCTCCACAGGATGCAGGCGAAACCTCAAATGAGGCAATAATAGAGTAATTTGGTAATTTGGTGGGGAGAAAGCTGTGTACATGTGCATGCACCAATGCAGATGTACATAGTAACAATTGCTGCAACACTCCATGAATGGTAGCATCATATTTCTCACACTAATTGACTTCCATTACACAGGTACATCAGCTGTTTTGCTATGAACATTAGGCAAAGGGATTGGTAGAGGCCTGAGACCTGATGTGCACAGAAAAAATGGGAGCAAATTATGTATTCTGTTGTATAATAGATGCCATCAGATTGCCCTCATATTGCTGCACTGAGAGCAAGGAAGGGCTGTTCGTTTATTTACTTCATAAAAAAGTTATCATGTGACAGTGATTTTAGTTGAAAATACAAAAATATGTGGCATAAATTATGGTAAGTGTTGAAAATAATAATTTTGCTATGATTATTTTACCATGTTGCACACCAGCACAAATCTGAATCGAGACAATTACATTCTCTTCATTTTAATTGCTTCTTCTGTAAACCAAAAATGTAAATTAACAGTGCTACAGTCTAAATTGAAGTTAATGGAGGACATAAATGACAAGACATCCTGCTGAGAGCTACTGCTGTGCACATGTTGTTCATGCATGTATAGAATAAGCCAAGAAGAAAGTACACAAAAAAGACAAGAGATGCCAGAGAAAGTTGCTGGCTGGATGATGCATATAAATTACTTGCAGAAAGGAAGACATATTTGTTACTGCTGGATCCTGTAAATCTTTTTTTTTATAATTATTATTCATATATATGATTGAATCTCAAAAAGCTGATCAGTAAAATGGTTACTTACAAGAAAATAATTTGGAGCGATCACTTTAAGAAGGTCACTTAAAAATAGGATAAGCGATGACAGACCAATTTTGTATCCCAGTGTCTACAAGGTGTCACTTTTTTGTCAATGTTGATGTGGTGGCTTAACACAGTTGCTGCAAATTTGTCAGCTGAACATCAATGATAGAAATTTCCTGTTTAACCACATCCTAGACGTGCTCGGCTGGATTGGGATCTGGTGACTGTGGACACCATTAGAGTACTGTGAAGTTATTGTCACGTTTAAGACACCACTTTACAGTATCATGTATAAATTGAAACCGCGTTGTGGGGATGTTCGTCAATTCCATAAACCACACACACAAAAAATATATCTCGTAAAATCCCGTGCAGAATCAATGTGACCATGACAGAGAGTAAGAAGCTAAAAACATTCTTCCATAGTTCTGCAGTCTTATTTAAAAACTAAACCTCACACAATATCTGCATTATGACATCACTTTTGGACATGTCTCCATTAAACTGAGTCAACCAGTATTAAGGATATGATAAAACATTATCAGATAAATTACAAATGTATGGAGTTTCACAAGAGAAAAGCCAAGTGTCTGTGACATAGTCAAAAACATCAACAAGAGAAATTATAAAATGCCAAGTGAGTCTGAATAATTTGCAGGTCACTCATATTAAAGGATGATTTTTATTTACTATTGGCCAATTTATCAATGTATTGTTTTTCTTAATTCGTTGCTGCTTTGTGATCTCAGACAAGCACAAGCAGGCAGGGACACTTCAAAATCAAGACCTTGTTATGCCACTTGTTGGCATAGCATCTTGGAAAGCTCTCAGTCAATAATTAGAAGTAGTCCAAACATGGAGGCTGCCACTTTTAGTGAAGAAATTACTCACATACACTCACGACACGAGCACCTGTGCTCTTGTTCGCTAGTAGCAATTATCCCAACTCTGCAGTGTAGTTTTGTGATTGGATCCATGTGATGAACATAAAACAAAGGCAGGACCATTTCTCACATGCATGTGGGACTCTTTACCTCCCATGTAAGTAAACAAATATACCATGCAGTCTCTTGTTGCACTGAATGTGGCCGAGGCTGATCAGGTTGTTAGTGCACTGCTGGCTGAATGAATTTAATCATAGTTTCTTAGCAACAGAATCCAAGTATTTTTGCTTCTGTGTAACCACATGTCCAAACGACCACACTGGAATAAAGCATTTTTCGTTAATTGTGCTTTGCTGTTTGAAGTATTTTTCTAGGAGATTTTGCTTAAAAGTAGGCTTGTTTTTCCATGAGATAATGACATTTTCAGGTTTAATAGATGTTTAACTTGATGACAGATATTTGTTAAATTAGCAGCACATCAGCAAAACAAGACTGACATAGCCAATCATTGAATATTATTGCTTTTTTTTTTCTTTGCAACATCTTAACTTTTTTCTACTTTATTTGTTTTGAGATCAGGATGTGTATATGTAACATGTTGCATGGCAGCTATTCCGAACTGTGATTCCTACCACATGATTATACTTCATTATTTTACTAAATAACAAACTGAACTGATAATTCAAAATAGATTAATATTTTATACAGTGTTCTGTCAGCGAAGAGCTAATAAAACAGTTGATTCAGACTGGCTGGCTATAAACTGACTTTCTTAATCTATCCTTTCTTTGGTTTCTCAGATAAGCTTTTAGTAACTCACAGCATGATTCTTCCAACAGTAGCTGTCTCTAGACCTGCACTTTTATCCAGCCACCCTCCCACTGGTTTGCCACAGCTTTCATTCAACATAAAAGCATTCTGAGTACTTTACTTAATACCTACCTTTGTTCAGATAACTTTGGGACCAGAGTGATCCTGTTTATACCAAATCGGAGCGAATGCTACCACAATGCTCCCAAAAATTGTTGTTCAAAGTAACACTTTCACTCAGCTAATAACCTGCAATATTTGTTTCTTCCGTTTAGAGGGAGAAGATAGTGCATAACTTTCAGTTTATTAAAATGTCAATGTTTTTTATAGATAGAACTGAAGATCATGCTTTTCTTCACTCGTAGATTTGATATTTATAATTTAATTTAAAACACACCAATGACCTTTGAAAAGTAGATCTCAGTGGCATTTTAAATGTTTAGATGTGCGATAAATTGAGATGTTGCTTTTTTCCAATGTTTTGTTTTCTATTTTCATCTGCTTTACGTTCTACAGTCTCTTTGAAAGAATATCGCACAACTGGACTAAGTGTTTTCTGTCTTGCTGTTTGCCAATATAAATGTAACCAAAAAAAGCCCTCGAGCTCCCAAATTTCAACTTGTTTTTAATATACATTAGCACAAAAATATGTGTTGTATACTTAATGTAAAATAACTTTACCTGGCAGAAGTATTTTATAAACAAATGGATCAATCATCAGATGACGGGTCTAAACATGCTCACTAGCACCCATTCATGTTCTTTTTCTCTGGATGGGATGAAAGCCAAACATGATCTAGAGAAAGTGAGTGTACAAATAATATGGAGGTAACGTTATCTGAGGGAGAGACACAAAATAAAATATTTCCCAATATTCCCAGATGTTCAGTCAATATAACCGTTTACAGCCAGCAAACTGATAGACACAAACGTTTTGGTCTAAATATCCAATTAACCACATCTTTAATAAGAATATTTAATGTAAAACTGCATTGTATTTATATAAAATTTGGGTAGTTTTCCTTTTATATCACCTGTGATTTATTTTAAATTCTATGATACCAATCATTTGGCACATAATAATAGCTGGTTTAAATAGGAGAAGTGCTTATTACAGTCTGGTTAGTACTGTTGATGGTGTCTGTGGGCAAAATGACAGCCTCGACATTATAATGTTAGCCATATGTTTTCTGGTATAAAATAGATTAAATCAGACATAATGCTTAGATTTAGCCCAGTGAAACAGTATGATGGGTAGAAGAATGAAATTAAATTTAACTTTCAGTTTCAGAAAATATGTCTTTGGCATATTACAAATTGTGTTAATGCATCAATTTCAAATGTTCTGCTTTATCTTCAACTGTACTTTTATTTCTATCCAGTATTATTTTCTCTGTGTGTGATTGAAGCGGTTCTTGGTGTGCAGGTGGTACACCAGCTGTCAACCACTCTAACTATTCCAATCAGTATAAGCCCAGTCCCTGCTACTTTACTATGCATGGTTAACTGCTTAGACAGTTAAACATGCTACAGCCATTACTAAAAAGTTATACTGAGCCTAAGTTAACCCCTGATCTGAAAAGAAAATTGTAAATGATGTTAATTTTGGCTTCTGCGCCCTAATTATTCTGATAGCTCATTGAACTTTCATCAAAAGATGAATATTATTTTCTGATGACAAAATAAGAACATTTCCACAGTAGGTTAATTTCCAGTATGTAATCTTGAAAGTTATAAGGAGGTATTGTATTATGTATTATGTCATTGTAATGTTTAAGCATACATAATACAAAAGACAAGAATTAACAGGTTTACCCTGAAATTCTTCCATCACCTCAATTTCAACTAGTATCATTAAAATTCTGAATATATAAAAGTAATCCAGGTTGAGCCTTGGCTATCTAATAATTGCATGCATATTTGTTGTAAAGTGAAAGTAACATTGCAGTTGAGGATTATAATTCCTTATGTTTACTGTACTATGGCACCAGTTGGCTGTGAATGGACATTAATAGCACAGCTAAGCTATGTTTTATCCATGAATGAATATTAATGAGACGTGGCTACATTATAGTGGAAGATTAAAGTCCTCCTCCTCTCATGTATCTGGGGAACTTAAGCATATTACATGTCTTTATCAACCTGACAGCAGGAACAGCCTCTTTCTCAGGTTTCTATGTTGAGTTATGACCTCATCATCCCGTTTGTACAAAAGGGAAAAATTAAATTAGTTAGAGTAATGAACCCAGGTGCTTTTCATACGAAATTTTTCCACTCATTGTTCCCCAAGTTGTTTAAGGGAGTAATCTGCCGAACATACTGTCGAATCACTTAAATCCAGGCCATCAGAACAAGCTGCCAGGGGTCTGCTCTTTTAAACGCGTCTCCTCATGGGGGTCCTAGATCAAAGATGAAAGTATGCTGAACGGTGTGGGAGATGGGTAAAGGGGAGGCATGAAGGGAGTAGGAAGTGCAATACATCAAATTAACAAATTTGCTTTCCCTTTCCCAGTAGGCAATGGAGTAAATTCACTGGTACTTAAATTGGTATTGGAATGACAAGAAAGGAGAGCAGGAGGAGTCAAATGGCAGAAAGAGGTTCTCGGTAAGACAGTTATGCAAGATTGAATGAATGTGTAATTAACAACACTCTTACTCCTAATTAAAACCTCTTAACTTTCTCCTCACAAGGTTGCAGCAGCTGGTAAAGACAACGCTCTCACTGTGAGATGAGAGACATAAATTTAATGTCAGTATCGCAAGGCAACACCTGGTTATGCCCACGCCTGTCATTGTTGGCATCATAGCTCATTTTGTCAATGAATTACCATCCTCTTGGGCTAAGGCAGAAAGGAAAAGGTGGATGCTTTCATCTCAGAATGATAATCCCTAGTGGCTTTAATGTGGTACTACATATCCATTTTGAAAATTAAATATACCGTCGTTTGGTTCAGCAAGGCAGACACCTGCCTCCTCTAGTAAAAATGTCATACTCCAGAGCTGAGAGATTTCCCTGAGGAACAACATCACAGTATTGCCTTGTAACTATAACTTAATATCATGTCAAAATCTCCCGGGGACGATGGTAAAGCCACAGAAAAGGGGAAAACAAGAGTAAGTCATATGCTTGGAGAAACAGATGGAGGCCATGAGCAGGGGGAAGAAATGGAGAGAGGCAACAGAAGGGAGTACTGAGGAAGGAAAGGGAAACTCAACACACAAAGTGAAACAAAACACGTTCCACCCCCAGATAATAAAAGCAACATGGGAACAATAAAGGCCTATCAGGGCATTTGAAAAGACAATGTGAAACAACATGGGAATGCCTTTTAGTATTAAATTTTCATGTCAGTTCAATAAATGATTCTGTTGTCTTTTATAAAAGTGTTTTTAACCCGGGCAAGAAGAGTCCTGTGGGACATGCATATGGTAGATGCTATGCTTCTGTGATAACTCAAAGACACTCTTCCAGTGATATGTATTTTTTTGACATCCTCTCCCCTGTCCTCTCGCAATAGGAACAAACAGACAGGCCTTTTATTTTTCCTAGTTCTTCCTAATTTTATTAGTATTTCTTGAGTAGACTTGATTTTGCTTCATTGCATTTATCTTTATCAACTTCTCCACTAAATACCTTAAATCTCTTCCCCACAGAGATGATTATATATAATCAGAAATTACATATCTACGTGTTGGTGTTGTTGACGTGACTGGTCAATAATTAGATCTGTTGTTTGCCGTAATAGTAGACTTTCAGCCACAGTGATATCCTCCTGCACAGAAAAGTTTGAGTGAATATGATTGTGCTGTGCTTGGGATTGGAGCTGAGGGGTTGGCAGCTGTAGGAGAAATTTGACAGTTGATGAACACCTGACTCAGAGGCATCATCTGCTCTGCTATTTAGATCTGCTCATAATTGGTGTCTTATTTACTCATTTAGCCCAAACTGACTTTCCACTTGAGAAGAAAGGAACTGATCACGCAGAACACTGAACTGCTTCGACCATGTTACAGATGAATTTGGAGAAAATTGATTCAAGCATTAAAAGCACTTGTCATCTTTAGAGTTGCCTGATAGGATGATGAATTGCCACTGTGGAAACTTCGATCACCTAAGCTGTCTCAGTAAGACACACTTGATCACTGTCAGAGAAGCTCAAGATGGTCAGAGATTGCTGTATGGGCATGGGATTCATTCTTTTCAATCCCTCTTTGCTTTTCTTTCCAGACTCATTTGTGTCAATCTGCCTGTGTTGCAGACTGAAGATGAAAAACCTGTAAAAATAAAGAAAATAGAAAGCAGAAACAACTATTCAAAGAAAATGTATCTGGGGAACAGTATGGATTAAAGTGGACGTGCCAGATCTAAAATGGGATGTCTACTCTTGATTCTGCTTGACCATCAGCTTCACTGCAAAGGTATCCCACAGGGTCAAGAAGGGCTTTCATTGTGTATGTTCCTTTAAATAAATTGTTGACAAAACAGCACATTATCACCACCCACAGACTGAGGTGAAAAAGGTTTTTAAAATAGTGGAAATTTTGGCAGATGTAGAGGCCCTCGAGCATTTTTGTTAGTTTGGTGTCTGTGTGAGAAACTAACAGGAACCTTGCCATTGCAGATATAGTCATTTCTATGGTATATGTTTTGTCAGCTGTGCATAGGTGTGAATTTGTTGAACCCACAAACCATAGAAGCAGATTTGCAGTTTGAAATGGAAAACGGCATTCAGTTTGCATTAATGACCTGTCAGGAAAAGCAATGTGCCTGAGAAGCCGCTATAGTGGTGCAAATGCCATTTTCAGTAGAAGAAGAACCGAGTAGTGATGTGTGGCTATGTTTTTGGTGTAGAGGTTAGCAAAACCACTAATGGCAAAGGGATGAACCCACTTCATAGCAGAGTGTCAGTACAGAACAGAGGCATAAATTGGTAAGTGAGTAAAATGACCCCAAACCAATAGCAGTGAACCTCTGATCATTCAGAATACAATCTGTAAAGTTTTGAACTAGATGATTCTAAATTGTTGCATTTCTTTTACAGAATAAGGAATAGGAATCCACTAGATTTTCAATAAAACAAGTTTAATTTGAATGTTTCATTGTGTGGGTTTGTTGTTCCTCTGTAGCTAAGAGAAATATTAGTGTGCTCGAAACAAACTTGGAGCTCACTCTAGTGTTAAACATTTTAATCTGTAGATTGGCATTCCAGTCCAAATGGACCAGATCTCATCTGATCTGTTTTGACAGCCGTGTATATTTAGTCCGATTTTTTTGTTGTTGTTTTTTTTACAGGAATTTCACATTATTTGTGTATTTCTGTAATCACTGAGGAAAGTGTGGATTACTGCAGGGATCTGCCAAAATTGTAGCAGTAATATCTGCTGTTTAGGTCATACAGTACTTTGATTCAGCCAACAATACAAAACAAAAATATATTCATCCTGATGTAATAAAAACCTTAGTAAAATAAAATAGCTCAAAAAACCATGTGAATAAAAAGAAAATGTAACAATGTCAATATCCTTCTGGTAAACTATAAATATAAACAAGAAAGCAATGAAAGACAGTTTACATATCCTGGAAATTGTTTCTGCTGACACCACAGCAATATCCATTGAAAGTGGTGATAAATAAATGAATTATTGTAATTACCATTGTAGTCAGTTATAATCACAGGTGTCTTAAGCATGAATAAGTAGTCATTCAGCCTCATTAAGCTGGTTGATATAATTATTTGTGGCACACTGAACATGGACAAGAGAGTGAACAGAGGAGAGGTAAGATAAGCAAGACAAAGATTGCCAAACATGACGGTTACTATTTCCGTGAATATTAATGTTCAGATTATTTTGTGGAGCCAGGGTTCCTGGATCTGAGTACAAATAAAAATCAAGCAATCTATCACATCAAAATAAATAAACATTTTACGTTATGAATTGTTTATGTAATTTCTCCTTCCCATCTCCTGAAAAATCAGTTTTTTGGTCAAATAGAAATAATTTTGAGAACATTTTTACTAGAGTCATGTGTTTTGGGGATGCGTTCAACAAGCATTTTAAAAAAACGCTTTCATTATTATTTCAGCTGTCAGAACTGATTTTCTGATATTAAGGTGAAAATCTGGGTTGCGGAATTGTGCAGATTGTTGGTTCGATACGAAATTAAGTAAATTGTTTTTGTGAAGCCTGAAAAGGAGCTTCACGATAGGTGGTAACATAATGTAATATTTTGATCTACACTGCAAAGTCACAAGAGGATCTCTCCGCTTATGAAATTTTTTGACCAAAAAGGCTGCAGTAAAAAGTGATTAAAGAAATTATGCTAATGAAAGGACATTGAATTTTTGTTCTGTGTGTAGCAAGAAATTAACGTTTAAAAGCACTACGTTTATATTGTAGAGTGAAACATCCTTGTACAAAACCTCCACCTCAATGAAAATCATGTCTTTTTGCTGGGTTAGCAAAACAGCGAACTCATACCACCAAGGACATAGGTTAATGGGCTGCTCTGGATCAGCAAACTAAATATGGCTCTGAAACAAAGAAATATTGGGACACACCCCCATTCTTTAGGTTGTATTGTATTAACCTAGCAATGTGCTCATTGGAAGTGATTTATTTATGGATTAAACGAGGTCAACAGTCTGTAGGCTAGATTTGTGGACTAATTGTTGTGGATATAATTTATGTCGGAATTGAATATTTACTTATATTTTTACATAGCACACACACCTTTTGCTAAGTCAGTAAGTAATTTTTCTGTCAAACAAATTTGTCTGTAGAATGAGGAGATGCTCGTTTACTGTGCTGTTGCGTGTGGCAAATCTAAGAGGGTCACAGGGAGGACCGTGAAAAATGCTTGCAATCCCAGAGCATCCTGTTCAAGTCATAGCAAGGCATACAGTGTCAGCTTCCTCAATGAATACAGAAAACTAATACTCAAAAATTAAATAAATACAAAAAATTATATATACATACATAAATATATATTTTTAGCTGTGCTCTCCCTAAAAGTTTTACTGCCGTTGTCTCGTCATTCCTATGAAATTCTTCATAGGAATGGCATATTCAGACTAAGCCAGGTTTTTTGCTTGGTCACTGTTGGGCTCAGGGAATTCACATGGCTGAGAGTTATAGTACGCTGTTTTGTTTCAAATATATTTATTGCTAAACATGCATGAATAAAGGAACTTTCTTTAACGATTCAATGTATAAGAAATTGAAATGACATACATGTCCATGTATCTTAACTTGTGACTTTATGTTTTAGGCCAGTTAGGATCATGAAAGCAATCTATTTTTTAAAATGACACAATATATTTGCAGACCTTAACATTTTCTTAACAATTGTTTGGCATTTGGTATTATTGGCTTTTAACATGTAGACAGACTTCATCCAGCAAGCAAAGGTGTATATAAGAAACTTGTGAAAAAACCGTTGCTGGATGTTTTCTCAGTTACTTGAGACAGAAGTGGTGTAACTCAGTCAAGTTTGTATACTACCTTGTATATGTCCACATTCATAAGTCCATCACAAGACAATACAAATTAACTTTCCCTTAATACATCCCTCTCTCACCGTAAGGGCATTCCCACTTCAATTTAGTATTACCGTAGTTAGAATCTCTGTCAAGATAAGAGACCAAAGTTTGCAAGATTCTTTTAATACCCCCAAGTTTATCTTTCAATATAAACCCTAATTACATCTAAATAAAATGTATCCATCAAGTCTGCCATTAAATATTTAGAGGAGAGTGCTTCTCTCCAAAAACATTTTGTTTTTTGTTTTTTTCACAGTTATAAAACCATATGCCAGAAGATGCTGGTTTGACCAACTAGACCTCCAGTATCATGGGAAACAAATGATATATTTTGCACCTGCACCCACACAGTTTGGGACAAGCAGCCAGCTGTGTATAAAGTTAGCCTCCATGACCCCACATTTCTCACATAGAGGCGAAACTATGGGGAATGCTTCATGTATTATTTCCTTTGAATAGTGAAATCTGGGTTGGGATTTGAATTGTGGTAAACAACATTAACAGAAGATTCAGGTATGTAGTCGAAGCTCTTTTCCCAGACACTTTGAAATATCAGGTTATTTTTCTCTGTCCTTTCCAATATCCATTTTGAGAAGTCAAATGCTTTGTAATGTTTCATTGTGAAACATTTTGAATACACTCACTAGTTTATTTGGAACCTCTCCAAAGTCAGAAAGGTATTTATTGAGCTCGTCTCTAATCAGGAGATATGTAAACAAACAGACAGTTTGCTAAGATTGTCTTTCTGCTGAACTTGTTGGAAGTAGTTTTATTACAGTTTAACAAGAGCAGAATAAATAAAATATATCAAACAAACAATCTTTCCACTTTGAATCATTCATTCTCTGACACCAAAAAATAAAAATACCATTTGTACAGCCAAAAAAACAATAAAAGTCATATCACAAAGATGATGAAACTTTTGAGATTTTTTTTTTAAAAAGAATGCTGAATTCACAATTAAAAAAAAAGTAATAATAGAAAACGCTGGCTCAGAGACTACTAGTAAATAAATATACTACAGCTGCTGTACTTGAGATTAGGCCAGAGAGGTATATTGCTGAGAAACTCTGGAGTCAGGCTACCACAGCTTTCTTCTGAAATGTGCGCACAGGAATGATATTTCATATGGAGCACTTAAAATGAATCCTCAACTCTTTGAATTGAATTGTCTGTTTTCTTCATTACAGGTCTTTGGGCCTAAATTGAAGAAGCAAGTTTTGTTTTTCCCGATCAACAAAGAGGTTGTTTTTTTTTTTCTTTGTTTGATTTCTGTTTTTTTCTTTTTTTGTGTTTGAGGGCAGTGAATCCACATCAAAGCCCATGTTCTGTTTGCACCTTTGGATGAAATTGTGCACAGTTTAATCCAAGAAAAGGTTTAGTTTGATATTTATCTGTTCACTTATTATGTAATAGTTTTTTTTCTAGTATCCAATCTTGATTTCATTACCAACCACACTTATTTTCTCCATTTTGGGACCAAGTGTCTGTTTTATGCACCCAGGCCCCTCCAGGACTGATCTAAAAACAATCCGCTCCCATGAGATTCCAGTGGGATCCCAACATAGAGCTCCGGTTTGAAGGAAGCGAAGGTCCCTGCAATGTAACAGTCTTCAATATTACATATATTATTTTGTATGCAACATCCTGCCTAGCATGGAGCCAATTATGGTAGAATTTGCTGTTACAGGTAACAAAACAAATGTGGATATTTTTCCAAGGAGCAATATTCTTTGCTCTTCCAGTCACCTAGCAGTCTAAGCTGCTTTGGTAAGGGATGCAGTGGCAGGTGGTTGCATCATAGAAAAATGGAGGTAGATGGGGGAGACTACAAAAAATTGTCTGGGAAAAATTTGTAGAAGGCTGTAGTGCAGCTTTCTGGCAAATTTGGAGAATTCCATAAAGATCACATAATGATATAGTGCATCGCAGAAACGGTGCACAAGAACACCACTTAACACCATCCCCACATTAAGTCCTAGTGCCACAAAATAGTTCCCTGGCCTCATTCACTCCCCAATGAATTATTCCTGTCTTTCACTATTCTCCACAGTTTAAGAACCTGGCAACTTCTAGCACTGCCTACAGTCTACAGATAGAAATACACTGTCTGCCTCCCTTAGTGACTCAACATCTCTTCACCTTCTGTTCAGATCACTTGAAGCTGCCAGAAAGTTCACCTGGCTTCGCAACCTTTTAAGTGTAGTGTGGCCATAGCAGACTTTGTCTGTAGTTTTCATTAGGAAATTGAAAAACACATGGACTAATAATAACTTTTCATTAAGTGCTTGCAATATGCTCTGTATCTCAATTCTGCCATTTTGGCTTTTCTATCACCTCTCACACACTCATTTTCATTTTCTGCTCTAATCAGTTGAATTTTAAAGTAAATATCAAAGAATATGAATCTATGCAGGCATGAAAAAGGGCCTAGAAAAGAATAAAAAAGTTCTAGGCCTTAGTTTTCTTGGAATTATTTTACTGAATGCATAGCTCTAGTTGCTTAATAATTTGGGTGCAGCATGAAGTTATAAAAAATTGAAGTAAAATAAGAATCATATGTTAATTTGTTATTACTTCTGCTTTAAAACCAAAAACACATTTTATATTTCTACAGAAGCAGATCTTGTCTCTTGACAGAAAAACGTATTTGAGCTATGTATCATCTTGCCAAGTTATCTTCATCAAGGTGACATTATACTAAAGTTCCTGTTGATACATTGACATTGATCTGTCTAGTAAGAGTCACAACAATATCCCTGAGTCTTAGCATTCCCTACAATATGTTTTACACTCAATGTGATATTGTGCATCTCAAAAACAAAATAAATCCTAGATTTTAATTGTGCACCTTTCACACTTATGAGTACCATTGAAATGTTGAAGAGGGTGAGAAAAAAATAAGCTAACAAGGTTGGTTCTGTAATCTCTATTCATAGATGACTTTAACAGACTCAATAAGTAATAACATTCCACTTATCAGAACATGGATGGACGGAGGATCATGATACAGAGTCAAAATGTGTAACTCTGAACAGTTTCCACAGATAAGCCTACAATTTTTCATATGTTCATATATTTAAAATCACCTTAATTGACCAAAAAACTTTGTTCTTTATGAGAGATGAGATAGGACTCTCTCAAACGTTTTGAAAATGGGAATATCAATGTAAAAATTAGTTTTTTCTTCACAATTTTTACTTTGTGAACTTCACCACTCTTAATAAGAGTAGTCAAAATGCTACCAATTCATGGATGAACATGTCTATGACTCAAGTAGAAGCATTAAGGTCTATACATCAGTACAACCAGGGATTTTTTATGACAAAAAGTCCCTTTTTCATTACTTTATCCCTTGTGTTATGTTGCGGGTCAAATTGATCCGTTTTAAAGTAAAATTTATTTTTTAATACTTGGAAGTATTTTTTTGCATGAAACTTTTTCTATTTGTCTTAATAGGTGCACTCTCCATATAAATTGAAAAATTATTCATTGTACACATTTGCACCACCCTGTGATTCTACTTTTTACATAGATACTGTTCGGGTCAATTTGACCCGGCAGTCAAGTTGAAGGGTAAAAAAGATTTTTTTTAAAATGTCCAATTCTATATATTTCCTTGTAGCTATGAACCATATTTCACCACAGAACATGCATACATGCGCATGTGCAGCCACACCAGCCCACTTGCTCACTATTCTCTTTATTTCACTGGGAAACTGCGAGAAAGTAGGTGTTCATACAATGTTTGACGGGAATCTTTTCTGTTCCTGTGGCAAACTCCACTGAATGGACACTCAGCAGAAGTGGAGGAAAACATAAATACTCTCTGCATGATTCATTTATCTTGATTTTAATCAGCAGGTCACTTTGATCCAGAACAGTATATGTGTCTCAAGTTCAATTATTAAGATCACCCATTGAAAAAAAAAAATCAAAATGCAATATAAAACTTTTTTCAAAAGATCAATGTCAAGGAAATTATTGTTTTTTTGTGTCTAGGTTTTTTTCAGTAGACATAAAAAATGTAAATTCCATTTTTTATGTCCAAATGAGTAAATGAGCAAGTTGTCATCATTGATCCTTTATTTGTGAAAAATAAAAAATACATCATTGCACAAATATTGATTGAAATGGTTAGCATTGGAGTTAATAATCAGATACAAAAATGTTTTGGAAGAAGTTTTTGGTTTCTGACACTATTTCATGATTTAATACTCCCCGAGTCAAATTGACCCACGAACATTATTGCTGTACCTCAGAAACGAACATAACAGGAGGGATGTAACTTTATATTAAGCCATATTAAGTAAATTTATTTCAGTACCATGCAGTTCATCATCATACAGATTTAAATGTCTTGATTTTCTTGTAATGGTGCTATTAACAACATGGCACTCAAAACTGAAGGAATATACTTTTTTAATCTGTTCATCTATTTTGTTTGTCTTTAAAATATGACCTCTTTATTGAGGTCATATATGACCTCTATAAAGGTAAAATATTGCCTCTTTATTGACCTACTTCCTGTCTTATTAATGCTGACAGTTGCAGTCCACTGAGACACAATGATAGGTCCAGTTTAAGGTGCTCAGATCATCTGGTCAAATATCCCGTTAGAAGGAGCAGCAAGTTTCCTATGGAACCTTCCATCTTATATAGTGGCAAACAATTTAGTAATATTCTGTTGAAAGAAGCAAAATTATAGAGTATATGCTTTCATTTTAATATAACAAAAAATGCTGCTACTGAAGACAGATTATTTTTTATTTGTCTACTTCTCTTTTTTCCCTAAGTTTGTCTTCTCCTTTTTAAGAAAATGTAAGAAATGCTATAAAGAAGGGCCTGTTTTATTTCCCAATTTATTAGCATATTTTTAAAAAAACTACTTAAAATAATATGTCAACAAACCATTTAAGATAGACTGGATTTGCTCCTTCATCTTTAAGTCTACATAATTCATGAAACTTTTAACATGCATAGCACAATAAGCAATAATCTATTTTGCTTTCTGCTTTTATTTGCATGCCATATATTTAATAGCATAATTCTTGAAGCTGAGCCATTCATATGATAATTCCATAAGAAACTTTTCAAACATTATAGGTGGTAATATTGCCAAACAGACTTTTCTGAACATGTGATAACTCTAAATCAGGTGAAAATGAAGTGCAGTTGGCCACTCTCTTGATAGTGGACAGATGGATAGCACCTTGACAAACAAAGAAAAACAGACAAACTGTGTCACTTCACACAGAAGTGAAGAAAAGTGGAGACAGGCTATCTCCATGCATATTGATGCCGGCCAGGTTTGGCCTAGGTTTGATTGAATAGGCACACAATGGGAAAAGGCAGGCTACTTTTCATGTTCATCCATCAATCAGTGCAGCAGACTGCAGCTTTCTCAGCTTTGTTTGACTGTCAATTAGCTGACGTGCTTTGGGTTGCAAGATGAATTTTAGAGGGTTCTGTTTTTCATAAAGCAAGCACCATATAATGCACAGCTGTGGGACCAGTCTACCCAAACAAACTCTGGCGGAGCAGATTAATGGTCAAAAAGGGCTGAGTGGTCAATGTCATTGTAAATAATTATGAATCACAGAATGTCTTGATTTTTTCTTGAGTAATACTGACAATCTTACAATAAAACAAGCATTTGTCTTCCTTCTTTAAGTAGGTGATTTGGAGCATCAGTTGCTGAATGTGGACAAAATACTTCCTTACAGATAACATATCTGGGATCTCTGTTAGAAGAAAAGGTACGGTCTACAGAGCTAAAATATAAATTGCCCATTGGGCCATATAAAGTTGTCTGACTCTTGCTGACTATATATTTTAGCATATCATTTTGTAAGGCTATTAGTGTCATGCAAATAAATCTTCCTTCACTGAGCAATTCAGCAGCATTTTTCTGCTTGTTTGCATTTGACTAAGAAACATGATCCATTTCCATGGAACTTATATAGTTGCATAATTGTTTTCTTCATGGTTCTAATAGTATTTAGCACCTTGAGATCTCATCAAGTCAATCAGAAGCTCACAGCAAAGCACCAGCAGGATTTATTGGATGCTTGGAATTCTTTTGGCAGCTCTGTTTCCAAACATAACTAGTGAACCCCATAAAACAATACATGCATCAAGCTAAGACAATTCACATAGCTTGATTAAAAAAACATTGCAGAGGATATACAATGTACTCTTTTTGCTTGATCACTCTGGAATAAATAATCAAAATTTGTAATCAGAATTGATATCAGCTAGACTAAATTCATAAGTAATAAGTCAGACAAGCAACAATCACTTGCATTCAAATGGAATCGATTGAACATCTCATGGTTTAAGTTAAATAACGCTCTCTCTTAGGGGTAAAATGCCTGATAGAATTTTTGTGTTATCACATTCTCCAAGTTAGATGAGTCCATGAACTCTGGGAACACATTCCATTGACAGCACAAAGAGGCCTTTATACCTCATTACAATTAAGCGACGGTCAAGATTACCTCAAAGAGCTGCACATTTATTTTTTGCATTTCTTATTCCTTGTCTGCTCTGTCTCAACACCTCATCCTGATAGCACAAAGCACTAATGACATAGTTGCTGACAGAGTAGCAGGTATGAGATTTTTTATTTTTTTTTTTTTAATGCTTTTGCATCAGGTCTCACTTGTTATCACCTCACAATCTTAATTAGAGATTCACAAGCCGATATTAATATATGTATCGGTGGCAATGTTAAAAAAGTTTCTTGGTAGAATGCAAAATCAGATACATAAGGGCAGATCAGTGTTATCATGTGACATGTGACATGTGATTTAACAAAACTGGGACTGATTGCCAAGAAACTTTCTCCTTACTGCCCCGTAGTCCGCAAGGCCTAAAGTGGGGAGACAAGCGCATGAGAGGAGGATGGCAATTCTTAGCTCATTTCTCACCAACGAAGAAATGTCAGCTTCTGATGAGGATTAACATCAGAGAGCAGATCAAGTATAACTTTAGATCTCAGAAGTAACAATTTACATAGTTATGTCTTTTTCTGAATCGTTAATTCATTAGTGCATGACACCCTGGTTTTCCATCTCTGACTGCATTTTGAAATCAGCAGAAAATGCACATAGTAATTGAGAGTTTCTGACAAAATTGTGATTTTTATTATAAACATACAAGTTGAAGTAATAAAAAAGATCATCCAATTAAGTAACAGTTTGAGAGGTTTTAAAATGGCAAACTTTGCGTTGGAATTACGCTCATTAACAGAGTAACTTTGAGCCCGCAGCACATTTGAGTTTCAGGGTGGGGAAACACACAGCTGATTGACATACCCTGTTTGTTTGGTTATTGAGATTGCTATTGTTGTTGGTTTCAGCCAACAAACTGGACATTTGAAAGCAACATATCACTGCTTCAGCTGGTACTTCATGGTGGCTGCCAGCAGGCTGCCTTTACCAACAGCATAACTATAGACACATATGAAGCAGAAGAGAGGCCGAGCTAGGGACGATTGTCCCTGCACACATTCATACCTAAAGGCAACTTAGAGTAAACAAAGTAACCTAACAGACATGTTTCTTTTGGAAAATGGGAAGAAGCTGAAACACCCACTCATGCTCAGGAAGAACATGCACACTCCACGCTGAAAGACCACGGGCTGGGATACCCACCCAGGACCTTCTTGCTGCAAGGCAACAGCGCTACCAACCGCACCACAGGGCAGCCAACAAACTACCGTATTTAAATAAACTTTACTTCTCCAGGGCTATTGATATGTAGCTACTTCACAACATTGCGAGGTGTAAATATATTTGAGTTACTATGTAGAATTTTGAACCTGTATGAATAACAAACACAAATTTTAATTTGTGGATACAGTTATTGTTGTGTATATAGTGAAACATATGTATTTACCCTAAGAAATGATTGGTTCAAATAAACAATTGAAGGCAATGAAGATTAAAATTTAAATTAGGTTCATGTGCATTAAGCTACAGTAGTGTGTTTGGGTTTGTTTGGATGCTTTAGAGCAGGGGTCCCCAAACTTTCTCCTGTGAGGGCCACATAACTTGTCCCTTCTCTGATGGGGGGCCGGGGTCATTTTGTAACAGAAAAAGTGTGACGATTGTAAGAGTGCTAAACATAAAAATGTATTGTTTTTCAGAAAGCACAATCAAATAACCTTTTCTGGATTCTTCAGAGAACAAAAGTCAGGAAATAACACTATTTATGAAATAAATAATAACCAAATAACACTGGGTTCTCCACATAAAAAAAAGGGTTAGGGTCAATTATATGCATGTATAAAATAGTTACTAACTAATAGTTAATAATAAATAAAGTTCATTACTAAGGAACATTTTATTGCAAAAGTCCAACTTATCAAATAAAAATGCACATATATGAAAATACTCTGGTATTGTTCAGGGGGCCGGACCAAATGTGGAGGCGGGCCGCATCTGGCCCGCGGGCCGTAGTTTGGGGACCACTGCTTTAGAGTGATAAAGGAGATGATTACTGAATGTTTTGTGTGAAAAATAGGATTTTTTTTGTAGCACTTCAAATGCCATCCTCTAATTCGTTGAATTAAAATTATGTTGAATTAAAATGAAATAAAACAAAAGGTTTCCTAAATTAGATTAATTAGAATGTTGTGCATTAACTTTTTAAAAAAGAAAAATAGGACAGTTTTAAAGATTTAGATTAAATATTTTTTTATCACTGTGAGCAAAGTAAAAAAAAAAAAAAAAAAACATTTGCCAAGTGGCCAAACATCAGAACTTGTTCATCATGCTTCTACTGATAGATGTACAGTATGTGGGTGTGTGAGCATGTTTGTGTTGCTTTGACTGCTTGTAGGCATGGTCCAGTTCCAACTGATGGACTTATGCCTAATGTGAAATGAGAAGGTGGAAAAATAACAACCAGGGGCATTCTTATCTCCCAGTTGTTTTTCTACTTGTGTTGCAAAACTAAATTGGCATTTGTCCCTGCTCTATCGCCTTAAGGGTGGCTGCAACCAATAAGCAGCCATTTATGATTTAAGAGACCTCAGGCGCTGAGCCAAGGCATGTAGAACAGTTGTCAGCAGTTTTGTGTTTTGTCGAATATAGAATAATACCACCACCATTTACATTTTTAATATTTTTTTATGTCTTGCATTTACATTTTAAAAGCTTAAAGGGACTGTTTGTGTTCCCCTATGCTTGAACTAATTCAAGCATAGGGGAATTACAATCGCCTTTTTAGTGATTTATTGCACTCCAAAAAGTCATGATCTGAAACTTTTACTCCACATTAAACAGGAAGAGGTAAAACAATTTAATTAAAAAATTAGCCTGAAGAAAAAAGCTGCATTTTGGTGTCAAGAGAACATCTTTTAATGTCCATTAAAAGTTCTCTGTGTCCAGGTTGTGCCAAGACTGTCTAAATCAAGTCTTTTCATGAAAGGTTTATGTGGTACTGTATCTTTCATGTGCATTTAATCCCTGAATGACACAGAGCTGTATGAGCATATATGTTCGTCTGTATTGTCAATCATTTTAAAAGTTATCTTTATTATCACTGTCTGTTTCTTGTTTCTTTGTACTTTTTTAATGCAATCCACAAGTCAGTCCATAACCTCAAATCTACTGAGCTTATTTTATGAAATTTTAATGTTGCTGTTGGAATTTCATCTCATGCACAAACATGGATGGGGAATAGAAGACTCAAGTGTTGGATCTGTTTCTCTGATTTCATGAAGCTGCCTGCATCATTCTGCAATGTGGGATTTTAGTTCAGTCGAATTCGAATTTCGATTTAATTTTGCTGCTATAAAAGAATCATGAATTAGGAAACTTTACACAGCAGTGTAGTGCATGATATGTAAATTACTTAGACATTAACAGGGCTCAGCTCATCTGGCTTGGAAGTGGTGACAACTGCTGCTCCATAATAGCTCCTGCTGCGCCATATTAGGTTCTCTGTGCAAAATTGGTAAATTATTAGATCCTTAAATATGAAAAGATGAATGATGCAAGTTACCAGGAACTTGATTAAATTCTGCATATTCCTTATTGCAGGGTTTCGTTGTACCTTGATTGTTAGCCTTTTTGCCTCACAGTAAGAAGAATTCTCAGCTGTCCAGACAGTTCTGTGTGGAGTTTTAGCGACATGCATATGTGCGTTTTCTCCAGGTCCCTGATTGCATATATGATGTGGATTCAGTAAACAAGTGAATGTAAATTGGCCTTGTGTGCATCTTTGTGTATGTGCAGACTGTGTGCATAGGTTGCCCCATTGCAATGACTGGCGATCTGTCTGCTGCCCAACAATTACGAGGACAGGAGCCCAGCACCTCCTGACCTTTAACAAGACAAAACAATTGGGGGAAAAGCATGAACCCTGACTTTAATTGACAGCTCCAGTTTTTATTTTTCTATCATATACAGTATTTAGTATTGGTTCCAGGTTTATCTTTTGAGTTTTAAATCATATTATCGGCCAGACGTCTTGTGATTGAGAAGTTTACACACAAAGCACCAACAAAGCCTGAATATTACTTTTAATGAATGACTCAATTAGGGTTAAATCCACTGGTGAAGTTTGCAGAAGACTATGCAAACTTGCAGTCATAGCACTACAAACAAATATACTTTTTCAAAAAGCACTAATAAACTTTCTATATTTTTAAAACTATATATAAGTACATGACTGCTTCAGAATTAGTATTGCTTTTTGTTCTGGTTTTTCGCTTAATTTAGCAGTTTTCTATGTTTGAGTTTAAAGTACATTGTACTGTGGCTCAGCAAAATGTGATGATTCCGTTTTGGTTTCACTCAATCATTAAATATATTTGTTGATTATTCTCCAGTCTTTTTAACGGTCTGATTAAGCAAAGCGCTTTGCTTCTTAGCCCCATGGCAGTTATGGTGGTGATAATAGGCACAGAGAAATAATGAAACATATTCTTATGGAATAATGGTGGAGGCATTTGAGTACCTTGAAAAAAGGCAGCTGATGAATTTTTAAATGTTAATCTTTGAAGAAGCAGCAGGAGTCCACTCAACAGTAAAAAAAAAAGGAAAAAGAGCAAGGGGCTGCCAGGAATCTGTAGCAGGATAATTAATTGTTGAGTCTTTGGAGTGGGTATGCATCTACTGAGACCCATTGCAGATATTATACAGCTGTTAACTTTTGAGCCAATTTAATGTTTTTTTTCTTCTTTTCATCCCTCTGCTCCACCCTCCAACTCTATTATACAGCTTCTGTCAGCATATGTATGCCTGTGCTAGTGTGTATTTCTGTGTGTAATTAAGTCTACATATGTGCATTGCATACGCGTGATGGAGGATGTGAAGCCCTTGAGCATTGGAGCCAGATGTTGCAAAATAAATGTACAATTTTATTAACAAAGAGCATTGAAGAGCAGGTTATATTTGAAAGACTGCTCACAATTTTGTATCACAGAAGTGTGATGATGATTTTTTCATTGATCTTTGAGAACTAATCTGAATGACTGTCAATTGTACTAGGCACAAAAGTTCTCTTAAACCTTTCTGGATCATGTATCTTGCATCTTGGATCTACACATTTAGTATGCACCAGCTGTTTGGCATAAATTAAAATTTTGAGCTGGATCAGGATTAAATATTTGTTTTGCGCTGACCGCAGGGTTTATTGATACTGACAAAACCCCTCCTCCTTATTTTTGCGAAAATGTAATTAATTTTTATGATGTTTGGATTCCATTTCTTTTTACATCAAATAATGAGAAAAGTGAAATATGACCTCCTGAATGTGTGCTGAATAGTTTCTGTATTACAATCACACCCTTCTGTTTGGTTGCTCAGAACAAAATATTTCCATTTTTAAATTTAGTAATTAACCCCAGCTGGGGCCTAAAGCTGCCCAAGTTAATGAAGTTGAGATTTCTGTGAAGGATTAATTAGAGCTCAGATGGGGATGGGGCGGGCGGGATGTTTGTGTACGGGGCAGGAAAAAGGGGATAAATAAACAATGTAATAAATGACACAGTGCATGGTCTTTAATGCACAATTAAATTGGGATTGTCTTGGGATCAGTCAAAGCACACACAAGCTACTCTCTTAAGCTTACTTCATATATCATGCCTTCACTCTTAATGGTAAGAGTCAGCCGAAGCAAGCCCCTCGGTGATGCTTAAATGCTATGTATAAACACACAGACAGATTTTGTGACGTCTCATTACCAACTGCCCAGATAAACCAGAGCACATGTTCGCCTGGGGGCTAAAAGAGAAAAAAATACAGTATCCTACCATAAAAATTCAATGTCAAAAGACCTTTGAATATACATTTTTGTACAGTTGTTGCTAAGCAAAAGATTCTTCACAGCTTCATGGCACCATTTGCTAACAGTGGACCATAAATGTCAAGCTACCTGTTTTTTTTGTGAAACCAGAGTCTTTGGTTTGTTCATTTGATTTGTTTTAATTTGAACTGTGATATGTTCTGAAAATTTTACTTGCTTGAAACAATTTAATTTGTTGCAAAAATGATCAACTATCCTCTTCTTTTATTTCAACTGTGAGATCTTGACTTCTTGTGGCTTCATCATTTGTGGATAAAGTTTGGTGCTCTGTTGAAATTGAATCAGTGACATCTATTTTTGTTTGCCCCATTTTTCATAGGGACTAACAAAGTATTTTACAACTGAGATTAGCTCAGTTGTAAAATACAACTGCTCAGTTGTAAAATACAACTGAGTTTAGCAGCTTGCTAAAGAAGGAATTGACATCAAAAACTTCAGTGACAGCAAATTTGAAATTAGATTTAATCATAGTTTTGTCATCTGTTGTCATTTTTGGGTTAGTCAAATTTTAGTCTATTATTTTATACTATGACTCAGTAAACACATTTTATCTAAGTTCTAATCTTTATGTGTGAGTTCTGATTTTTTGTTAATCTCATTTAATTTGAAAAACAAAAACGAAAAAAAAGTAATGACCAAAATTACAGGACAATGTATTCTGGGGTCTTTTTTTTGGTACAAAATTAGTCGCTCAAAACTAAAATACCTTGGTATTCCAAAGTGCTTTTGGGGTGATTATATTTTTCATGAGTGATTGTACCTTTTGTGATTATATTTTTTATTGCAGTGCTGACTCTTGAGCCATTTAAATTTGGCACTCCATCTACCTTCATTTAATATTTCCTTCTCTTCTCATAAAATTTGTTGCAACATGTTTTCAAAAAGGACTTGTTTTTGGTGTTGATTGTAATTACTGAGGTCAATGTATGGTAAAACACGTCACACTCATCAAATCCTAATATATCAGGTTTCTCTGCAGTGAAGTAGCCCCTACTTATACAGCAGATGTGTACACTGTGTAAGCTGAAGAGTTGTAAAGAAAAGGGCTGACGGTCCATTGGCAGGCAGCTAGAATTTTAAAAGGATGAGAGATTTACTGACTCGTACATCTAAACATGTCCTTCAGTATGTTAAACAAAGCATGCTGTAGTAAATAATTACTAAATAAATGAACATTGTACCAATGTAATTTATCTTATGAGCTAAAATTCACATCCTTCCTAGTAGCTGCATAGATGGAAATGTACTTGCTAATTGCCAGCATGTGCCATGTGATTTATTTGCTTGGCGTTATCTCTTGTTTGGTTGCTGACTTTTCCGTTCATTAAATGTGCTTTGACCAGAAATTTAGCTTCTGCGTCACAGTTAACAAAAGAATGAGATATTTCCACATTTCCGTGCAGCCCAGATTACTGACAAATGTTCAGTGATCAGCCTCTTTTGATATAGTAACTTTTATGCTCCAGTCAATGCTAAGCCTTTTTCTGTTAATGATGTTTCTCTTAAAATTTACTACACATATGTCTGCCAGAACTTAAAGTACTTTTTACATCAGCAGTATAATCGTACCAGGAATTCCTTGATGCAACAGCAGAAACAGTGGGATCCTAAGATGCAGTAAAACTCAGTGAAAGACTTAACGTCTGGCAGTCTGTGTGAGCTGAGGCACAGCAGACAGCCAAAACCATGCTGGGTAACATGCTCATTTGTCCATATTTTTTCTTCAGTTCCCATAGGACATCCTCTCCTTCTGTTGCCTTATCCCGATATTTCTGAGGGGATATTTTCACAAGAGATCTCTATCAGAGCAAAATCTGTCTTCAACAGTTCAGCTGGCAACACTTCACTCAAAAGAAAGGAGACAGAGCCTGCTATGAAGTTAGGAAGCCTCGAAAGTCTGCACTGTACAGACAACTCAGTTAATTTTACATTTGGCCAGATTTTCTTAATGTCCTTTTCTGGGATTAGAAATCATAGCTTCAGGTTAATTTCTGTGACTGTGCTTTTCAAATCTGTGCAGCTTCTAAACACTACGTTTAATGGAATGCTGACCACTTTATGCTCAGGTTTTCCCATCAGCAATTTCCATGCTAGACCACAGTTGTTCAGCAATTCAAAAAAAAAAAAAGCATTTTGTTTTTTTCCCCAGCCTGAGGGCTACCAGAAAGCCACGTCACTCAATCTCTCAAAAATGTCACTTCTTGTAAATGTATGTTACTCCATCTGTTGTTTTCTGAATATCCAAGGAGCATAACAGTGCAGCGAAGGAGTTTACCCACACAAAATTAGTTGATTATTTCTGCAAACATGCCTAATCATCATCAGTTTATTTTATAAAAGCTTTGTTGAACAACAATCAGGGTTTGTAAATATATTATTGTTTATTTTTAAAATGCTAATAGGCATTTCCCATCCCTTACTACGATGTAGAAACATCACTGTAAAATAGGAGTTTATGACGCATCATTTCAAGTAGGATTTGTAAGCACCTGCTGTTGAACAAAAAAAAAAAAAACTGTTGAGAAATGCACACCAACACTCAGTACACAGGATGGGAAACATAGAAAAAACCCAATGCAGATGGGAGACAATGAGCTCATCCTGTTCCTATTCCGAAATTAACTTCTTAATAATGTTGAAGATCAGCCTTTTCATTGTTGTTGTCTTAAATTAAAACAGACTAAGTGAAAACAAACTCAGCAGTTAATGGGTTAGGGGTGAGCCCGCCCACAGCTCCTGATGAATGCTATTCTTTACTCTGGCCAAGCCAAGTCGGCACTTTCAGATGTAAAAACAACAACAATAAAAAAAATGGCTAAAACCCTTCGAATATACGTTTTAATTTTCTACTTGCAATTGCAAACTTACCAGTCGGGAAAAAGAAATAAGAGTTTGAATGGAAACAATTTATTTGAGTTTATCAGAAAACAGATGTAACAATCACAATGAGAACAAAATGTTATGTAACATAAAGACAGAATTACAAAACTGATGCACATCTATTTCTAAGAAAACATTAAAGTAGGGGTAATATGTGTTTTCCAGGCACCTACTACCATTTTATAGGACAATCTAGTAACTATATTGCATTCAGTTGTTTTGAAAAGGCTGTATATATCAAAGCTGACTTAAAAGAAATTCAAATTCAAATCTCATGTCTATAAATTGTCCTCTCTTTCTTTAAGAAACTCCTGCCCTTTCCAATACTCTGCCTTCAGCACAACATCACAACAAGGTTCATGCAGTTGACAAATGTTCTTAGGAGCACCTCTTCTCTATTAACCCTTTAACAATAATTTTATCAGCATCGGACTTAGTTAGAAGTAGTTCATATAATAAGATTCGTAGGCAGGCATTTTGTTCCTCCAGATGTCTGCTAACGGCTGCTGCTACTCGTTTGGAGGAGCTGAGCAGGGGACCCATAAGGGAGGGTGCTGTATGAAGCGGAAGCTGGGCTGGGACTGCAGCTTAGAGGAGGAGCTTTGTGGAAATAGGTTGTACTTTGTGGGATCAAGTTCCTAGGCACCTCCTAATGGTTGCCACGGTTTCCTCAAACATCCACGACTGAATCCAAGAAACACTACAGGATTAGAGAATAACATTATAACATGTAAAGCTCAAAAAACTGTCACAAGTATGAAGATGTGAATATGTTATTGATTTACCTGGTTAAACTGGTGATAAATTATAGCTAGGCAGATTTACACTGTAGATATACTGTAGATTGTTGCTTTGATCAAAGCTGCCCTGAAGCCTTTCCGCTGCTTCTTCCGAGCTGCACTGCACAGCAAGTCAATGGTGTACTTCCTTTTGGATCACAGTGTTATGAACTTCCTCTACTTATTGGGTATGTGTTATTTATTAGAAGTCCTGTCCTCTGGGTAAAGAAAGTGGAACATTTAGATCAGTGTATGAATCGATGAATGCATCCCACAGCTAAATAAGAGGTTTCAACTTTGAATATGTCTGGATTTGATTATATAGTACACCAAAAAAATGATTTAAGTCATCTTCTGCAATCATTTACATATAATAAAAGGTAACACATATTTTAGACTTCTACTTTTCTGTTGGATGTTTTCTCCATGAGGAACTTGACATATTTTATTACCACAATTTTGCACAATTTATTGCACAATTTTGTAGTTCATTTATTAAAATACACTACCTGAACCTTGTAGTCTATAAAAACTACTTTTTATCCTGTTGTTAAAAATATAATAGAGAAAAGGGTCAAAGGCCATGGATCATTATTAATGGCTTTATCTGAATACCAGTTTAATGTACACTCTTTGCTTACCTCACTATGTAGTAAAGAAACATTTTTGTTTATTTTCATCCTCATAAATACCTAGAGAAAGTAAAATCAGAGAAACTGATCATTTTAGGTGGACTCTCACCTATATATAGGCCTATACAGTATATATATACAGTACAGACCAAAAGTTTGGACACACTTTCTAATTCAATGGGTTTTCTTTATTTTCATGACTATTTATAAGGCAATAAATCCCACTTATTAACCTGACAGGGCAGGTTGACCTATGAAGTGAAAACCATTTCAGGTGACGACCTCTTGAAGCTCATCAAGAAAATGCAGAGTGTGTGCAAAGCAGTAATCACAGCAAAAGGTTGCTACTTTGAAGAAACTAGAATATAAGGGGTATTTTCAGTTGCTTTACACTTTTTGGTTTAGTGCATATTTCCACATGTGTTATTCATAGTTTTGATGCCTTCAGTGTGAATCTACAATGTCAATAGTCATGAAAATAAAGGAAACTCATTGAATTAAAAGGTGTGTCCAAACTTTTGGTCTGTACTGTATATATATATACACTGCTCAAAAAAATAAAGGGAACACTTAAACAGGTGTTTAACACTTAAAGTGTTCCCTTTATTTTTTTGAGCAGTATATATATATATATATATATATATATATATATATATATATATATATATATATATATGACTACCAAGTCATGAGAGAATTTTTGATTTCTTTAACCAAGTTGGTTAAAGAACTTCAGATTGAACTTTCATGTTGAATCTGAAAAGGCAAGAAACACTCATTTACAAGATCCCTGACTAGCAACAGTTTGCAAAAATCTTGAACAAAGGGAAACAGACCATAAATAAATTAAGAGGATGAAGGGCTTAATGTCAGAGAACAAACTGGACAGTAGAAACAGAGACCACAACTCATCTATACAGACAACTGCAGCTACAACTTTAGCTTAATCTAACATTTACTTCATATATTTTTTTCTGAGTCACCAGTGAATGTTTTAAATCAAAGATGTAAGAGGGGTGGGTGTAAACATAAGTTCATACTTCTGCCCACTCCTCTGAACATCTAAATATTCAGAGGAACGTTTACTGGTGTTCTTCTTTTGTTTGCTTTTGTTTTCATAATTTTTCTTTGTACAGTATATAGCTTTGTTTATTCTTTATTACATTACATTCAGTGAAGTCAAACTCAAGGTATGTATTTGTCTGGTATTTTAAAAATTTAAGGACCACTGCCATCCATGACTACCTAAAATTTTAAATTATTTTGAGACTCCTTCTAAAAATGTTTAAAACTTTCCAATTTAATAAACCAAACACCAAATATGCCTCAATGTGCACTAATATGCATTTTAGAGATCCTCTATGCAGAACCGCAGAAGCTAACATCCATGGTCAACCTTATCTCCTCTCTTGGGGGAACAGACAATCAGCACCAAGGTACCTAAGTGGAACTCCTGGATTGGCTGCTTTGCAAACAACAGCTTTGTGTGTCGGCTACCACTGTATCTAAGAGTTTCAGCTTCCAAAGCAGCATTTTTTTTCTAATTATTTAGGTAGATGTAAAAAAAATCCACAAATAAGTCAATTTTGTACTAATAATCTGGAACAACATTCAAACAGAAAAATCACCAAATAGGTAAGTCTTTGAATACAGAAGCATAAATAGGTGTGAATCCAACAAACTATTTCTTCCGAATAACAATAACCTACACATACTAACCTTATATTTTGTATTGTTTCAGAGACTGCATTGTTTACTCAGTTATTTTAGTAAAGTTAAAGTAATCTTCACCAAAATTCATAATGTTTTTATGCAGCTTAAACTTATTTTCTTCCAGAAATCAATCAATCAATCAATCAAATTTTATTTGTATAGCACATTTCAGCAGCAAGACATTTCAAAGTGCTTTACATCATTACAAACACAGAATCACAATGCAATATAGAATCAATCATTAAGTCAAGTTACATCAATAAATTTGTAATTGATTACATTTCAAATGCAATTCTAAACAGGTGGGTTTTCAGTTGAGATTTAAAAGATGTCAGTGTTTCAGCTGTTTTACAGTTTTCTGGAAGTTTGTTCCAAATTTGTGGTGCATAGATGCTGAAAACTGCTTCTCCTCGTTTGGTTCTGGTTCTGGGGATGCAGAGCAGACCAGAACCAGAAGACCTGGGAGGTCTGGAAGGTTGATACAACAACAGCAGATCTTTAATGTATTGTGGTGCTAAGCCGTTCAGTGATTTATAAACTAACAGTATTTTAAAGTCTATTCTTTGAGCTACAGGGAGCCAGTGTAGGGACTTTAAAACTGGTGTTATGTGCTCTATCTTCCTGGTTTTAGTGAGAATGCGAGCAGCAGCATTCTGGATCAGCTGCAGCTGTTTGATTGATTTGTTGGACAGACCTGTGAAGACGCTGTTGCAATAATCAATACGACTGAAGATGAACGCATGGATGAGTTTCTCTAGATCTGGCTGAGACATTAGTCCTTTAATCCTGGAAATGTTCTTCAGGTGATAGAAGGCCGACTTTGTAACTGTCTTTATGTGGCTCTGGAGGTTCAGGTCAGAGTCCATCACTACTCCCAGGTTTCGGGCCTGATCGCTGGTTTTTAGTTGTAATAACTGAAGATGTGCATTGACTCTAGATCGTTCCTCATTAGGTCCAAAAATAATAACTTCAGTTTTGTTTCTGTTCAGCTGGAGAAAGTTTTGGCACATCCACACATTTATCTGTTCTAAGCATCTGTTCAGTGATTGGATGGGCTCTGAGTCACCTGGTGACATCGTAATGTAGAGCTGTGTGTCATCTGCATAGTTATGGTAGCTAATATTATTTCCTGTTATAACCTGAGCTAGTGGGAGCATATAAATATTGAATAAAAGGGGTCCTAGGATGGAACCTTGGGGTACCCCACATGTGACCTTTGACCTCTTTGATGAAAAGTTTTCAATTGAAACAAAGAAATCCCTGTTCTTTATGTAGGATTCAAACCAGTTTAGCACTGGACCGGAGAGTCCGACCCAACTCTCCAGTCGATTCAGTAATATGTCATGGTCAACAGTGTCAAAAGCTGCACTGAGGTCCAACAGAACCAGCACTGTGGTTCTGCCACAGTCTGTATTTATATGGATGTCATTGAACACTTTTACGAGGGCGGTCTCTGTGCTGTGGTGAGCACGAAAACCAGACTGGAAGGAGTCAAAGAGGTTGGTTATCGTTAGGAAGCTAGTTAATTGTTTACACACAGCTTTTGCAATAACTTTGCTGATGAATGGGAGGTTGGAGATCGGCCTGTAATTCTGCATTAGTGATTTGTCCAGATTGTTCTTTTTTATAAGTGGTTTAATTACTGCTGTTTTCAAAGCCTGGGGGAAAACGCCTGATGAGAGCGATGAGTTTACTATTTGAAATAAGCTCAACATCTACAAAACTCAAGCCGTCCATTACTGCTGAAGCACAGAGAAGGAAGAGGTCAGAACGGTGCATGAGAACAGGAGAATGGTGGAAATGTGAACTCAATGGACTTTACAAAGTTAATGTAGCAAACTAGTTTCACTGCTTATGTTTTTAGCTTGTAAAAGTCTATAAGCACAACAGCTGACCATGACTTGGATGCAAGAGGAATATGATACAAGCACATGCCATGAAAGATAATTAGCTAATTTGTTTGTCTGCCATAAAAATGACAAATAAATCATACTAGTCTGTCACTACCCAAGACATCTGAGTTTCCTTAGAGATACAACATGATTATTATTTTTTTTTTTACTGTTTTGTTCATTGTGCATCATTCTTTAATAATGCAGTAGTATACTGAGGTATTCTCTTCAAACATGTTATAAATGATTAGAGTCTCTCCATGGCAGTCTGTGCGTGCCTGGAGGGCTGCATCTGTGAACAGGCAGTGTAAAGACACTGACACTTTACATCTGCTTAGCTTTGTTGCTGATGGTATGGTATAACACCCTTAGGAATAACCAGTAGTTTAATGTCTGATTGAACTGGCTGCTTGCAAAATGCAAAGTGCAAAAGCGGAGCTGGATGAAGTTTTTTGATTGTGCTAGGAAACTTCATGGCAAATGCAGAGCAGTATACCCACTCACATTTCCTTGGGTGAGTGTGCTTGCTCTTTAAGGTAAAACAGCCGCGTTACTTAAGGTCCAGAGCTTAAAGGGGGGATATTAAGAGTAGCCTTGACGCTCACCATTCCTGCCCACTCACTGGATCTTACTTCATTTTATGGTAATCTGAGCAACAGTAGGAGGTCTGGTGACCCATTTGTGATGGTGAAACCAGAATCACTCTTTCTTTCAGAGGCAGAAAAAAAGAAGAGACATGCTGAGAAGACGTGGTATTAGATAAAGGATAAATCTTTTAAAATGTTCTCCCGCTTCACAATGACTGTTTCAACCCAGCAACAATCTGCCTGGTTTGCAAAATGTATCTGTGTGTCAAAAAGAAACAGAAAGACTGTCTCTGCAGATTTGCATGATCAAGACCCACATTTCTATGACATGCATTGGTCAGCATTTAGCTGAAGAAAGATCACAAACATTTTTCAGAGTAAAAATTAGGACATGACCTGCTTTTCTGTGTCAGTATGGTTAGTAAGATAATAAATAAATAAATAAAAATGTATTGTTCTTGGATGGATGTCAAATGTTTTAATTGTCTAGTTTTTAATTCTTTTTTTTCCATTTTATAATCTAGTTGGTTATTTACTTTTACTATTCATTTTATTGTAGTTATTGCAATAGGTTTTGTTAGACATGTTTGCTTTATTTCATTACCATCTATTTGATTTTATAGAAGCAATCAATTAAATTGTCAACAGACAATTATTTACCTTTATTGGAATGGATTATAAAGTGAAATAACTTATATATAAAAGACACAACCTTACTTCATAAATGTTTAGTGTTAAATCAGATAAAATTTTTACTGTTTAAGGTCAGCTGGGATAACCAAAACTAATTTGCTAAATGTTAGAATAATGAATGAGAGCACTTTTTACAGATTCTTCCACTTCCTAAATGTAGTTTATTCAGTTACTTAACCTCACAAAATAGTTTGATGTTGGCCAATTCCACAGGACAGAACTGATTCAGGTTTGCTCATACGCACCATTGCAGCTCTGCACCGACATTTTCTATGGTCTTTCTGATAGCCACTCAGAAATATTGACTTTGTCCGTTCTGCAGCAAAACACCCACACATGAGATCACAGTTGAGAAATGGTGTTCTGAGGCTTACAAGCTTCTCTTTATGTATATGTACATGTCTTTTGGGGATGATGGCAGCTGTGTTTGACTGCCGGTTACCACTTTCATGTTGCACGCTGTCTTTTTTTTTTTTCCACTTGGTATTAGTGATGTATTAACTGTCTTGGTGTATGATCACTAATCATTGCTGTCTGTCTGAGTCTCTGCAAATCCTCTTGCTGGAGTTTTCCATCCCATGCCAACTGGGAATGCACCTGGTATCCTGCATCTTGTGCTTATTTCCAAGATTTGCATACATCACATTCCTAATGTCAAAGACTTTTGCAGAGACTTTTTTCTTTCAGCTGCACAGTGGCACAGTTGATAACATTGTTGCCTTGCAACAACTGTTGCAAACAGCTGGCCTAGGGTCTTTGTGAATGGAATTTGCATGTTCTCCCTGTGCATGCATAGATTCTCTACTGGTACAAGACATGACTATCAGGTTAATTGGTCTCTAAGTTGTGTGAGTGTGTGCGTACAATGCTGTTTGCCCTCTGTGTCCCTTTGTTACCCTGCAATGAACTATTGACCTGCCCAGAGTGTATTCTGCCTCTCACCCAGTGGCTGCTGTAAATGGGCACCGGCCCCCCTGTAACCCTTCAGGGATAAGTGGGCTTGGATAATGGATGGATGGATTATTTTATTTTCATCCGAGCTTGAACACACACACAGGTCTTTGAGATCCTGTTACCTTTGGAGTGTGTTTCTAGACACACTGAGCTCTATCTTTTCTTCTTTAGATGAGAGGAATCTATAAACTTCATGGGTCTAAACCGCAATCTCTGCATCACCTAAAAAGGCCCATAACTGTGAGTACCAAGGGGGAACTCTTGCTTTGCTTAGAGCTGTTTGAGTAGTCTAAATAATAAATCTTTCTGCAGAATGACTTCATACTCTCTATAAAACTGGACTTTATATCAGCTGGGCTGGAATCAAGAAATGGCAGTGGCATTTTTTTACCAAGGCCAGTCGGCACATGACATACCACAGGATTTATATGTGCATGTTGTGTTGTTTCAAAAATTAAAATAAGGCTGTTCTTTCTTGAACAGCAGCGTTCAAGAAAGAAAGTAACCATTGAAAAAATATTGGTACCATCTTTCACTACTTAGAGAGCTTCATTTTGGGAGAGATGGGACAATTCCTATCTTGAAGAGAAAGTAATTGTAAAAAAAAAAACATCTGTGTTTTATGAAATATACTATTTATGCAAAAACACAATTAAGCCCAAAGTAAAATAATATATTCATGTAAAATAAAGAGCTGAATGAAGGGTCTTATAAGCAGAGAATTGCATGATGATTGGTTACAACAACGCATGGTCTGATGCCGATGGGCTGCAACTGAGGCACATGACGCAGTGATTGGATGAAGCAGGTGAGGCTGAGGAGAGTTTTCCAGATTGAATTTACACTTAGGCTTCATGAGAATATACTTGTATGAAAGTCATAATATTATGATAATAAAGTTATAGTACTATGAGAATAAAATTGTACAAGAATTAAGTCAAATAGAAGAATAAAGTTGTAACAATGAGAATAAAGTCATAATATTTTGAGATCAATGTCATAGTATTAAGAGAATAAAACCATAGAATTGACAGAAAGTCGTGCAAGAATAAATTTCTAATATTACGAGAATAATTTTACAATATTACCAGAATAAAGTTGTAACATTATGACCTTATTCTCGTAATACTATGACTTTATTCACATGATATTATGACTTTATTCCTCTATGATTTTATTCTCATAATTTTACAACTTTATTCTAGTAATTTTTTTTGTTTTATTTGCTAATACTCTGTCATATTATTTCTGTCTCAAAAAAGTCTTTGTCCCAGATGCTTTCAAAGTAATGTCATTTGCTCTAAGTGGTCTTTGAGTCCATTGCAATCTAAAACCTTATTCTCTTACCAGCATCTTCACAAAATCAATTGCTTTTGACTTGGACTTGGTACATTTATTTCTCACCACAACATGGTGTTCTTTAAGACATAGACCCAAAATCCTTCCTGAACAGTAAGACAATTGCATCCACAATGTTGATATCTATAGATATAACTGTTTGCACAGATAAAGTAGCCTCTTTGGGCATCTAGAAATTGTACATGTGGATAAATTCAAAATATCAAGGTCTACAATTCTCTTTCTGGTGTCCTATGTGATTTCCTTTGATTTTTCTCATGAAATCACCCAATAAGGCAGTTTGTTTGAGCTGTATCTTAAAATAATTAAATCAATGTGTCTCTATTCAACTCATATGTTGTGAAGGGATCTTTAAGACCTTTCAGAATCTGTTGACTTAATGAATTATGTACACTACTGAGGAACAGCAGACTCTCCAACACTTGGGAAAACTCTTCAAAATTGAAGCAGTGCAGATTGTTTACAAAGCCAGCTTCTGACTTCCCGTCCTACTGAATGATGCCAAGTAGCATTGACCGGCTCCAAGCAGAGGGAAGATCATCCACTCCTTTAAGATGTCATGGGCAGAAGCTTATGCCAGCTGCCCAGTTATGTCTGATGCTCACAGTTTTAGTCTGTAGGATTATTTATCTTTGTTGAAGGCAAAGTTATTATCACTATTTTTGCCTTTTTACGTTTACATTAATTACCCGATAAGAAATGTGAGCTTTATGCCATGCACCATCACTGTGATATCTTTGAGCTTCTTACCTGTAAAAGACTCACAAGTGAGAGGAACGGGACTTTGGCTACGACTGCGGTATAACAAGCTATGTCAAACGTAAGGAGTGTGTGCAGGTTGAAAGACATAGTTCTCACAAACATAGAATAAATTAAAAAGTTAAAGTAAGGCAGCATCTCAGCATGGAAACATGGGAGTGGAGCTGCCTCAGATGAAAGCAACTTTTGTTTCTGACTCTTGGGAAGTTAAAAATTAAGCAAGCACACAGGTATAGCCAAGCAACAGAAACTTTCCTTTTGCCAATGCTTTGCAGGCTGTATTTTAGCTTATACCTCACATAATCTTTTGGCAATCATGTTCATCAAAAAACAGAGACATAAAATCTTTTTAGTTGCCTTAATACTGAACAGACATTTCCTAAAAGTTTAAAGTATTGATTTATTCTTATCCCATCATTTCTGTTTGGAGGAATATTCTTTTTTCTGTACTTGAATGGAGATGGTGCAGTTCACTTTGGAGATCACAAAAATAACCATTTGTGAATTTATGCGAACACAGAGATAAATTTGTGAAGGAAAAGCTTACAAGCTTTCCAATAAATATCTAGTCATTGTCTGAGCAAGAACCAGACTTGCTTTAAAGTCGCAGTTTGTTTGCCAAGTACCGCATACAACAGTCATCCCCTAAGTTTTACCTTGAAGGAATGGCTTCACCCTTTATACAGTATACTGCCCTATAGGCTGAATTTAGTCCTGATTTTCAAGACCCACACATGTCTCAACTAATATGACCAGTATGCTACTTAATTAATTACTTGCCAAGTGGGTAGTCCATTTGAATAAAAAATTTAATATCAGGGTTCTGTAAACTATCTTTATTTGAAAAGAATCCCCTGGGTAAGTTAACCTGACAGGCTTAACTTACAATCACTGGGTTCTTATTTTCTTCAACTGGTTGCTTTAAATCAGCTCAACTGCATTAATTTGTCCCTGGTTTACCTTGCTTTGTTAGATCCTCCGGTTAAGATGGTCACTCATGTTTTCTGTGTTCTTTCCCCTGGATGGATTGCTGAAGAATATTTGTTTGGTAACCTGCACACACAACAATAGGATGTGGCTTTTAAAGGCTGACCATTTAAAATTCAACACTCACTAGATTACTATGGGTGTAGCTATGCACCAATAACTGGGACCAGGAGTTGAAAAATTCAAAATGCCTTACTGAATCTTGGGAATAGACTGAAGTTTATGGGCTGTTAATGTTTAAGAAAGCCCATCCCTGTGCTTGTCACTAACATGTAGTCAGTAAGTCTCCCTTCGGATACTGCCACCCACAATTTCATCCAGAGTATTGTATCTTTGATTAAAAGGCAGAGGGTTCAGAAACTAGCATTGCAAAGCTGCCATTGCTGGATCCCTGGAGCAAGGCCATTAGGCCTATCTGCTTTAGTTATGCATCTCTGGTCCAGTATCTGTTTGAAGGGGTGTTATTAATGGCAGAAAACCAAAATGCCTTTGGACTCAACTGGTTGGGCCAGCAAGTTTTCAAAGCTATAGTGTGACATGCCTAAAAGTGTTCTTTAATAAAGGCCTAACAGATGCAACCAGATTAAATTAACAACTCAGGAAAGGCAAGATTTGTTAAATAGAAATTGGCCAGAAGCATTCTGCCAGTGCAAATTTAATATAAACTCTCAGATTATTCTGGTTTGCAGGCTAATGTAGCCTGATAGCCAAAGAGTTACATAAAGTTAGCATTCTTAAGGTCAGTCCCAAGCCTGAACTCTGCATGCACTGCCAATTGTAACTAGTGAAACGTGCTTAAAATAACGATAATAATCAAGCAAAAATGTCACAGAAATCTGGGAACTATTGATGTAAAGGTTGGACTTTTGACAATACCACAAATGGTTCACTGTGTTAATCTTTACAACTTTTATTCCCCTGTAGGATTTAGGCTTAACGTAATCTTTAAATTTTACCAACATATTTTATTTTTGACTAGATGTAATCTTAACATTTACAAGTGGCTTCAGCCAGAGTCACTTCTTGAATCTGGCAGTTTCTTTGGAGGAAGCTAAAGATTAGGATGATAGCATCGAGACCATCTAAGCTCATTGAGTTGGAGGACATCACCAAAGATAGTTTTGTCAAAATACCAGTAGAAACATACAAACAGATGGTCAGCAAGGACTTGACTGCTTAAATGCTGTATAAATGTTTTCCAACATGCCGTTTTTAAATAAAAACAAAAGAATTAAGCTTTATTTAAAAGTTACACACACTTTATCTTTGTCTTATTATTTTTTGAGAGATGCCTGTGTCATTTCAGTCAGAAACAAACTTTTGGTTGGAGAAAATAAATTTTAAATCTAAATCTGATAGAGGTATACATAATTTGGGGCTTAGCAGTAACTGACAAACTTTTGCCTTTAGTATGTTGTCTTTTTTTCACTTTTAAGACAGAAGGATTGTGACTCTTACAAATACATATGTATTGGCGTATTTTTATAAGCTCTGTATCCTATTGTCCTGAAATGTCTTGAGGGCTACAGTGTTGGGCATGACATGACGCCCATTTAGCCTTATAGTCTGTCACTTGTCCTTTTCAAAATACTTGGATCAAATTCTGCAGATTGAAGAAATGCGCAGAAATAAAATAGCACTAGTCGCAATGCATTATCAAATTGTTGAATGGCCAATGCAATAATGGTCATTCAGCTCAGCTTTTCCCAAATGTATCTAGAAGGTTCAAACACACATACAAGCATGATTCAGATGTCATGTACTTCTTTTTGGTATTTGCAACTTAATATAGCCTAGAATTGTGTAATGTATTTAGGAAGACTATTTTTAATCTAATCTTTGAAATGTAACATTTTTCCGTCTAGTTTGTAATGTTCCTAAGCCACATTAAATAAGTCAAACTTTTAACAGCATTTTTCTATGCAACGCATAAAGACAATGGAGTAGTTCAGACATTTTTGATGTCAATTTAGAAACATTTGCATATCAGATGAAATACGCGACAGCAGCATTCAATTTTCAAAGCAGCCAATGCTGACAGCAGTGTGGACTGATTCTAATATTAACATTTATTTATGCAAGTGTCTGCATGCAGCTTAGCGTCAGACTCAAACCCCTGAAGTTCTGCTTTAAGGACAGTTTTAATCTATCTTCAATGATGACTGAATTAATTTATTGTCACTTAAGTAATCAGCCACAAAGAGAAATCTGGAATTAGTTTTTGCGTCCTTTAAATGATTGCATAAACCTCAAGGCATATGCAGACAAAAGCCTGAAATTGATTAAGCTATGTTTAATAAGAACATATCTGCCATTTGCAGCATTATCTTTATCCACATATAGTTACATTAACTCCTACTGGGTATTTCCATGCTACCGCATTGTTTTGTTTTTGTCTAACAGGCTCAGGAGGAAGAAAAGACACTTGCAACTGAAAGGCTGGGGGCTTGATCTTCACCCTCCATCCAGTACATGTCAAACTATCCTTGGGTAAGACACCGAACAACATGTTTCCCAGATTGCTTGATCACTCTGTGTGAATGGTTGAATGTAGCCAGTAGACAAGACAGTAAAAGCACTACATAATTGAAAACCATTTAACATTGTCTAAGTTGTGCCAGTAAATGAGTTGTAGAGTGTTATGACACTCTTTTTAAACACTTTAAAAATTGTCCCAGAAAATGTACACAAATTAACATATTTATAGTACAGTTTTCTAAATGTTTATTGTAGCATGCTTTTTCTTAACTCTAGTCCTGTTTGAGCATGGCTGCTCTTCTAAATTTACAAACATGCTATTGATTATTAGATAGCACTGTCAAAAAAATTTGCACACTTATATGCTAGTTTTTTTTCTGTTGTTGCTTTGTCACACTTAGATGTGATGCACAAGCCTCGTTGGCAGTTTTCACAAATGAATAATGTCAGTTGTTGCCTCAAAGAGTAGCACAACAATTATTGTATCTAGGGGACAATAACGTTGTTTTGGATAGATTATTTCCTTAATGAAGTAAATAATTAGCCTGGTAAAAATCAGTCCCTTTTTCTACACTTTGTTTCATACAGAGGGTCTGGTCCCTCGGCTTCTGAGAAAAAATTGCTTCCTGGAGGCGTGAACTCAATCGCTAACATTTTCCTGTGACTTATTTAATGCGCCAGTTCGAGGCTATGAAGATTACTGAAAATTGCTTGTGTTGTGAACAACCATCCTCCACGACAAAAAGAGAAGTGCTGAGTTGTTATTGTTAATTCAGTAACTGGAAGCGTGGGCAATATGGACAACTGAATGGGTTCCAAAACAATTGGCATCTTTGTTCACAACTTCTCCTTCTGTTTGCTGATTGGCCAGGTAGAAATTTTACTGGAGAAATCCATCTCAGTGGAAGATAGCCCAAAAGGGAGATGAGAATCTAGCAGAATTGAATAGGAAGTAAATGGCCCAGCTAGCAAAACATAATTTAAAAACTGTTTTGGTGTTTACTTGTATTATCTTTAAAATGTGTTAGGTACAGTAATCTAAAATGTTTAAGTTTGACAAAAAACAATTAATTTGATTTAATTAAAAACAAATCTGTGAGGGGCTCTATGAATGTCAGTCAGAGGACTTGATATTACACATACAGCGATCCCCTTTTATCATTGTGTTCTATCTAAGTAATACATGGATTCTTGGAGCTGGGAAAGCTTCCATATTTACTTTCTTCTTCAAATCCAAATTGTCACAACGCAGGTACAGCAGTATTGGAGAACAGTATTGTTACTTTCCTGGGAATTAATTAACACTAAGTCTTGCTGGCAGAAACTAAATCAGATTACTTAAGGGATAGAGGTTGTTTTTCAGTTTCCATCACAGTCCACAACAGGAGTTTTTCCACTATTCTCTAGTGAGGCAATTCTTGCGTATTTTCATTCTGCCCTTTGTAAAGCAAGTATGAGGCCATTTATACAAAATTAACATGTTGTTTTGTGTGAAAGTATATAACTTTGGCTAATTAGTAAGGACAAACAGAAGAGAGAAACTTCAGTGTCGGGTTAAATTGCACACAGCGATATCTGTGGCGTTATAAACAATGGTCAATATGGGACAGTCCTCTCTCCCACAAGAGAACATGAGCTTATATCAGACTCTGAACCGTTGAAGTGAAGACATCTGACTTTGTGAATTACACTAGCCTTGTTGTTTCTGGATCGGCTGAAGCCTATAGGGACTGACTTAGAGTAATGCCCTGCCCCATATCTCCCTCAGCACTCAGCCAAATGCAGCTATGCAACAGAAGCCCCACTTAATGTGATCTTCCCTGGCTTTCTGAGGTGGAAGTGACAGAGAAACAAAGGGCAGAGAAAGAGTCGGTTGACTCACGGATGCACACAGCCACACTCCACAATGCGCAACCACAATCCAAAAATAGTTGGTGGGTTTATGTGTGTGTGTGCATCAATAAGAGTGCACCTAGCTCACATGTGAGTCTGCGCAGGCTCAAGCATCTTGTATCTCAAGATTTCTCTCCCTCTTCAGTTCCTACATAAAGCCTGTTCAGTGAAGTGGAGTAGGAACACAAAGAATCAATCATACAATTATCCAGATTTCCTCTGTCATTTCAAACAGTGAACAACTAAGTGTCTGACCGTTGTATTGGTGTAGAGTAGGGGTGTGTTAGGGCTTTTATATGTGCAAACTTTGTTTGAAAAAGACAATGCTGCTATCAGTCATCTCAGTCATGTTTAATGTCTAGTGCTATAGACTAAAGCAAAAGGTAGGCATAAAGACAATTTCTGCAAAAGCTGAGAGAAAATGAGAAAATTGCTGAAAGCTAATGCACATCCTGCAAAGCAGTGCTGACCATTTCTACTCTTACAGATAGTGTGTTTTGTGGATATGCTTCTATTTTCATAAGATCAATCAGAATCGGATCCTGTCAACAAAACAAAACCCCATCCCTGGTTAAGCATGAACACAAGGTTATCTATAATCAAATGTCGAGAGTTATTTCTCAATTATTCTTGCTCTTTGATTTCTGCAGCAGCAGATCTGTGTTATCAGCCAAACTTAAATCAGATAATGATTGTATCCAGCAACACATTTCCTAAGACTTGCTTACATTTGAAATAAGGTGCAATTTTAAGTGAATTAAACTTTTTTTTGTCAAATCTGTTTTCCCCCACTCCTATTCGTGTTTTTCCAGATACAGTAGTATTTAGGAGTCAGAAAAAAGTTACTTTGGTATCTAGTTGTTTAAAACTCTGTCCTTGGGTGAGAGACGCATTGTGCTTACTGATCACATCTTTAATGAAAGAGGAGAGTTCACAAACGTGACTTGAATCATCACTTCTCTCCCTGATTCTGACGAGGCTCAGGTTCTACATCATTAACCAGGCAGCCTTGTAGTATTGATCACATCATAATCCTGAAATATTCACTACCTTCTAACAATAACAAAATAAAATAAAACAAATACTGGGGGAATTGTTTTCTCTATAACTGTACTGTTGTGAAGACTTAAAGTAGCAGGTGCTCAAAGTGTCTGGAGGAGGAGATATAGACTAAACACAAGTAGGTAGACAGAATTTATACTTTCATTCAGCATTCCCTGGGATTTAAACTATCTATTATATTTTTTATGAACTCTGCGTTAAGAGAAGGGCAATATGATTTTTTTATGCTTAGTACCTCTAATGGATGCCTGAAGGAATGCAGCCGCGTAGTTCCTAATTAAGGATATGTAACTACTGTAATTCATGTCTCTTGACACTGTTACATTTCTTCTCCTACATATACCATCTTGTTCTTAGCAAAAATATCTCAGATTATACACAATTTAACAAGTGTCAGCTCATCATTGTTTAATCTTACTCAAATATGCCAAGGTTATTATTAAACACATGCATAACGTGTTTTTAGAAACCTAAAAACTGATAAAAAAACAAAACATTTATTTCACAATTTTTGTAAGACACAATATTTAAATTGAACCCACTTTTCATTTTACTCTGTTCAGAGCTTACATTTTGTATTTTTTCTAATGTTAGAATCTATCCTATGCAAATAAAAAGCCTTAAATCCACAAGGCTCACTCGTAAAAATAAATTACGTTACTTATAGAAAACTTGCCCTCTGTTTGTTGTTTTTTTCTTTGAAAAGCCAATTAATATCTTTGGTCTCCTTAGTATTCAATTCAGAAAATTAACTTCTTTGTTAAAGGCCTGTTTTGTGTTTGTGTGGTGATTGATCATGGGCAGAGAGGGGACAGCAGAGTTGGGACAGACTGGCGATATAAATCACATCTGATAGAGGGCATATAGATAATTGGTTGTCTGGCCCCATAGTCACGAGAAGCAAGCCACTATCTTCCAGGGGGAGATAAACTAGAGGGCAGCGCGCAATGATAACAACATGGTTGACTGTCAACAGACGAGATGCAAAATTACCCCTCTCCCATCTACTGTGTCTCTGTCCCCTTCTACTGCCCTGTTATTGTTCATATGAGGAGGGGAGAGGTTAAGTGGATTGAAAATCAGTCGACGGAATGTTTCTGTATATTCTTCTTGCTGCCCTATTTGTGAATAGATTTACTGTGGGTGACCGTGGTGCGGTCTGATCAATACAAAAGCATCATCAAGGACTTCCAACAACTGACGCGATAGCGATGCTCCACCACATCCCAGCTCGCTTCCTGTTACTCTCACTTTCTCCCTCTAGCTCTCTTAAGACACATCTTGTCCCCTTCAAATTCGGGAGGGGTGTCCTCCTCGCTCAGCAGTTTCAGAGATAAAAGGAATGTCCAAGTTCATCTGACACACATAGAGCCGGTCTTGATTAAATAGCCTGACAATGCGGCAAATGTATTGCAGTTGCCAGGGAGACCAAACTGACCTTGGTGGTTGCGCTTTGCATCAAGAGTTGCCAAGAAGACACAGAGTATATGTTCCAGTGCTGAAAAGGACAAAATATGCAGCACTTCAAAGGAGAGGACAGCGATTTGTTTAAAAGTTGAAAATATGAAAGGTCTGTAACAGTATTGCGATTTGTCTGGTCCTGTTGCCTGATGACAGCAATCAAGGGTAACAAGACTTTAGCTGCATTTTTCTTCTTGATAACTGTTGTGTAGGCTGAGTAACAGAGGAGCTCTATAGTTTCTCAACAACTCACTAAGTCATTGCAATAACTACAAGTTTCAATGCAAACAGTTTAAAATGTTGAGAAACATGGCCTTCCCTGATGGTTTAATTTTTTTGTAAAATTTTAATCTGTTCAGAATACTGAAGCTTTCCTTTTCAGCTTTGGGTGAATAATGCTCTACAGATTAGAAGCGCTGCTGTGTAGAATGCAATGCGCTCTCATCACACTTTCTGCATTCAAATATGTTCCATAAACCTATGTATTGGATTAAAATTTCCCAAAGCCCTTGCAGTTTAACAATAAAGTGGGGGATTCAAAGTAACAAAACATACCCTGAACTTTTGATCAAGGTTTTGCATTTTCTTTTTATTCATCATACTCTCTCCCATACATACATTTTTAAAAAAGACTTAATTCAACAACACAGAGCTTTGCATCACATTAAGGAAATATTTTTAAGCATCTAAGCAAAAGCCAAACCATCTTGCTCTATGAAGGATAATGATTCAGGCACTACAAAAAAACATGCCAATTAATGCCAGACACATCACCTTGAAGTGATCACTGGAGATTAGCATAAACTCAGTGCCTATACACAGTTATTTGTATAAAATCTTTGTTGTTTCTTTTATGTGTAATATTTGTCACATCATGACAAACCCAGACAGACCTACGTCAAATTAGAGAAGGAGAAGGGCTGTTTTCATTCCAGTTCTTTTTATTTATTTGGCTGTGGAGAAAATTCAGTTAGAGCCTCAGTCGTGTGGAATTAGAACAAACGGAGAAAACAGATGCAGCAAGCTTCTCTTTAAATGTGAGCTTCTTCTCTCTCTAAGGAGTCCTTTGTGCAGCTGAGGTTTTTGTAACTCCCTTGGCTTTTGATAAGGCCTCCTGCTCTTCCCCTGCCAAATCTGGAACCTCACCGCGGGGTTCTCAGGTGGGAGTAGGCTCAACTGCTGCTCTGTGTGCCATTTTATCATCCAGATTCACTACAGGAATACACATATTTAGAGAAGTGAAACACACGCTCACAATGAGGGGGCTATATTTCCAAACATTGACCTCCAGGCATCCAACCGCACTGGGATTTTCTCTGCTAGCAATCGCTGTAGCAAAGGGGTGCTCTCATGAGTCCTGATATTAAAACTGAATGAAATGGGACTGAACAACAGGTATTCAAAGTCACAAATTAGACCCTATTCTAACATCCAGAAGGCAGACAAAAACACAAATATACTCCCCTTCATATTTCTAAACATTTCTCACTTGTGAGAGATAATGCATGGTTGATGGGCCCTCATTTTCAGCCTGCTCTTCCAGCTGAATGTTTGATGTCTGTTACTGAGGAGGAGGCGGCCTTCATTATTGTAATTCACATCACACTATGCCTCTGTGTGTGCCTTCTAATTTATGGTGTTTTTCATCTTTATTTCTCTTAGGTTAAATAATTGACTGCTTTGTATATTTGCATATGATGAAGAGGCAGCTTCTGCTGCCATCGTTGTCCCTCCATTAACTGCATTAAATCCAGAGAAATCAGCAAAGCATCCAACGGGATACACACAACACCTCGTGTTTGGAGCTTTTGTTGAGCTACTGCTGGATTGTCAGGTTTACTAGTATTTGATGAATTTTAATTATTAGGAGCTTTTCCTGGATGATGAGTCCTACTTTCTAATTGAACGGTGTACTTGTAAGGATGGATCCTGACAAAATTGGTAAATAAATGAATGACTTGATAATGTAGTAAATATGCCAAATATTGCATCCCAGAAAATAAAAAAAGAACTTTCCCACCTCGTGATTATAAAGTGTAATATAAACTACCGTAATATCTTGTTATCATTTTCAACAGTATTAATTTAACTTTATCACTGTTATTTTTTTTATCTCCAATTTTGTTTTGTTTCCTTTTATATATCATACTTTTTCTCATTTATTCATATCATAGATTTATTTATTCATTATTTTTACTATCACATTTTTCCATATTTAGAATTTATTTAACTTTTTTATTTACTGTTACATTTTTTATTATACATTGATTTATTTTTCTTCCTTAATTTTTCCTCTTTGCATTTCCTCTCCTCGTGTTTTCTCCTTTGTCTATTTATTTGCAGATTTGTTTTTAATTTTTTTTATGCTCTCTTTCATTTTTTTTTCTTCTAACTCTTTGTGAGGCTAGAAATTGGAATAGGCATACAGAGGGCAGTGTATACCTGATGGGCAGGAATTCAGACTAAGCTTTTCTCCAACTAGTTGATATCAAGATACAAGGTCTGTGTGCCAAATGTGTATTTATTACAGTTTTTCAAATTAGAATAGGACACAGAATATTTTTAGCCGTTGTATAAGAATGCGGATCAATTCATTCTGTTTTTACAAATGCCAGCATGCAGATACTCATATGTTATTTCTTTCTTGGTGGGGTTGTTAAAGGGTAGCAAAAAATCTAAAAAAAAAAGAGTATCATACTTGGTGTATAATGATCATAAATTCAAATCACAGTCTTAGATATCAGAATTTTATGTGTTAAAAAAGAAGTAAGAAATAATTGCAAGATGATAAAAACAAATGTTACATGATTATCTGCAATGACATGTATTTGCATTTTTATATAGCCTTTTTTTCCTCTTTTACCCCAAAATCAGAGTCAGCCAACCATCTCTCATAAGGTAGCTAATATCCTGACCCAAATACTGAAAGGCAAGACTGTCAAGAATAAAAAGACAAAGTTTATTGATTTTTCAGGAACTCTTTTCAAGGACTGAGTGGAGATCTTGCTGTGTAGGGAAAAGGAGCTGGTGAGTATCATGCGGTGGAGGAGGAAAAGGGAGAGCAAGAAGGAGAGCAGGTGAGTCCGGTTATGGTGTGTGTGTCAATGGAGAGCGGACAGGACTTTCCAGAGGATAAACTAGAGTTGCTGAAAGCTGATCTGTTGAGCTAAACAGGAGGTTGCGCTGGAGACTACAGATCTTGGTAGAAGAATAACTTGAACAAGAAAAACTCAGAGGAGGAGTTTCTTGGCAAATTTTCACAAAAATCACACAGGAAAAAAAAATTAAGTAAACTCAAGGGATCTTACTCAGGGAGATTTTTACTCAAGTAAAGAGGCATCGAGAATCACCAAGGTAAGTCAATGGACTGGTGTTGAATACTAGTCTGAGCTCGGCTTAAAAAGCTTGGAGGTAATAGGAGGAGAATCAATTGCAGGGGTGCAGAGCAGCATCAAGGAGGGACTTGAGTCTACCAAGCAGTGCGGACCAACCAGACCTGGAGTGGATCATACCTGCAGGGAGCAGGAAGTAAACAGAGAGGAAAACAAACAAGGAGGGGAATAGCTGGAGATAGAAAAAGGAGAAGAGAATAAAGGAATAGCACCACACCCATACCTGAACCCCATTTCCTTTCAGAGGTCACGTAGTTTTTAGAGTCTACCTGTGTTTAATTTCATCTCCACGTAAATACAGCTGTTCTGTGAAAGTATCAGAAGTTTATTAGAAAATAAATATTCTGATGAGAACGAGGATATATGCTAGACAAGTCAGGGATAAACAAGCTTAAAACAAGTTTAGGACAGATCTAGAAATGAAGAGAGTAGAGAGAGTGAGAAAAAGAGATAGACAGAGAGAGAGAAATGATACAAGTAAATCTTTCTATCTCAATGAGACTCAAGGTTTTATTGTATATGTACCCAAATATACAAATACATGGATGCAAAGGAGATAAATTAAATAAATTAGTCAGGATATATTTTCTGGAGAACTCCGATTTATGGAGAGAGCTTTCTCTTTTTTTTCCTGAGCTATATGTGCATCTTTCCATTTACCTCTATTACCATAAATATGTTTCTGTGTAGATCTCATCCTTGGGGCCACATCGATCCTGCTCAGGTTAGTCCTCATATGACTAATCAAACCGAGCCACCAACAGCCCTTTCTAATCAATAGCTATTTCGACAGTGTGGCTCCAGAGCAACAATTCATAATAAATGGAAAGTCACAATATATACATCTGACCTCTTTGTTATGGCAATACCCATCTGAACATGATCACAACAATAGCTGAAATTGATCTGGACCAAGTTCATGGGGAGGTGAGACCTGTAATGCCAATTAACCGAGTTAAGGCAACAGCCCCTTTATCGTATTTTTACTGCCAAGGGAGTGCATAATCTATTTCAGTAGTAGAAATTTTGAAATAATTCAAAACATTGCACAGCCTTGGCTGACCCAAAGACTACAGTCTCAGTCCGGCTAAGTGATCAAACTTAGGGCAATAATAAAAACATGACATGTCCACTAGAGACAGTCTGTGAATGTTTGCATAAACCCAACAGGTTTATCTTTATTCAACTGACAGCCCTCATTTCACCCTAGAGATGTGACCTTCAATTGACAGCTCCCAGGCAATATCCAGGTAAGAAATATCTGGCTTACAAAATATTAAACATTGATCAATTACATGTAGTCCCATGCAGGAGTAATTTCAAAAGGGGTTAAAGGCAGCATAGGCTTATTCATCCTGTTGCTGTGTTGTGACAAAAACATGAGAGGAAGGAAAGGAAAGCATGACAGCATCAGCGTGTACACCTCAGGTCAGAGTTAAACATTGTAAAAGACAGTAACATGGAAATGATGCACCAGTGAACTCTGGGCTGTGATAGAATATTCCACTGAGTTTTACAAATTTAGATCAATAAGCTGAGCAATGATTAGCAACAGTATTAGTAATGGCAACAGTAAAATCCAGTGACAATGTAATTGTTGTTGCATAATGCTGTCTCTCAAGAACAAAGAAAGAAGAATAGCATTTTGTAAAGACATAACTTGAAGTGATATGACATGAAAACTGAATAAACTAATTCAGTAAAGTAAAATAAAAAAATGTAGAATAAAAAAAATGTTTTGGTTGGGTATGCCATATATGTGTGACTGTGGTTATAAAGTGGAATGAAATAGATTATATACATCTATGCCTGCAAAAAAGGAAAAATTTCAATTGTTTATCCACACAATCTGGGCCCTGTTTTTGTTTGAGGTTGTTTGAGGTCATATGCAGCTGTAGTTTAGTTAAAATTTTAATCATGGTAATTCCAGTGTTTCTAGCAACTAAAATTATTGTAATTATCCTATATATATGCTAACCTTTAATGAGGTGCAAGGACTAGATTCAACATTTTCAGCCAACCATCAAATTGTATCTTAGAGCACAATCTAAGAGAGGGCTGTCATGGTCATAAGTTTTTTTTGTTTGTTTTGTTTTTTTGAAGAACAAGCTTAGAAAATCCATGAATGCCAATGTGGCCACAACATTAACTTTGGTTAGCAAATTTACCAAATACACCTGGTGTGAAAAATTGTTTTAGTTTACCATTTTTTTGTGTGTTCAAATTCTTCAAATTCTCCACTGTTTGGGAGACTGTTTGATAACATTTTTGTGTTTCCTGCAAAAATATATTTAACTTGTGAGTTGTGAGTGATGTCTAAAATTTCCTTTTCTTTAAGCCAGTTGACAAGACTGGGTGAAAAGGTAGAGTAAATTTAAGAAAACTTCCATAATATCTCTAAACTGTGCCCTTTTGTGAAACACTAGAATAGAATAGAATAGAATAGAATAGAATAGAATAGAATAGAAAAATCCATTATCGTTTGACAACGGCAAATTTGACAAAAGAGCAAAAAATTTTAATTATACTGATGGCTGGATCAGAAAGCAATTGAGTTGTTGCACAAAGCTTTAACAGAAAACATGGAACGAGCATCACACACAAAACTGTGGCAAAATTTATTTGCAAGTTTCAGAAAACTGTAAATGTTGCAGATCAACCAGGAAGTGGTCCAAGACATGCAACGATTAGACAGAGTCCCACAAAAATAAAAACGGTAGTCCAATATAAAATCGTTTTTTTTCTATGTATGGAATCTTGTGGCCCACCCTTTATGTTAACATAAATAATAGTTATTAAAAATAGCATACTGTGGTCAAAAGGAATGTGAAACTGAGTAGATTAATTTTAAAATAAAATGTTTATTTGAGGATTTTAAAAAAAGTCTGATTTGTAAAATCGGATATCATAATAGGATTAGAGCATTTAATCACAATCAATCTTCTGACTACAAGACATGAGTAAAGTTCCTTTTCATTGCTGTGACCTAAAAAATATCAGTGTTTATTTTCAAAGGAACTCACTTGAGAGAACTTTTCCCCTCAAAGAGATTTCCCTTGTGACTATTTTTACTTTGCTTATCCCAGTGCACTGAGGGTAGTTAAAAGTTCTCTTCATTCACATGCTTGCAGTGGTTCAAGTATAAAAACACATTTCACTGAGGTTGTCGGCAGGCATTTAAAATTTGACTTCCTTGTTAGGTGAAACCAACTGCCACAGCAAAGGTGGTGGATTAGCTGTGCTTGTCGACACCAGCTGGTATAATCCTTGACATGTTGCTGTGAACTGTCATCTCTGCAGCCCAGATATTGGGACTGATAGCGCATGCTACACTTTCTTTCCAATTAACAATTATGCACTACTTGTGTTAGTTTATCACATGCCACCTACATATCCAAATAAAATAAATCGAGGCCTATGAGATTGACATAATACTAACAGAAAAATGTTTAACCAGCAGTGAATAACATTACAAAGCACAGTATGTTTTGAGCATGAAAGTCTAAAGAAAACTGTTCATTTGAATTGCAAGTTTCATCAGGCAGTCTTAAGATGACAACGGAGAGTAACGTTACTTAGTAATAACATTACATGTAAGAAGAATGCATCAACAAGTCACTGCATTTTAATTTCATTTATTTTGGGCCTCCAATCATGAGAATAGAAAATTGTGTCAATCTTAATTATTTCATTAAATGGATCAACAGCTTCTAATCTTGGATAACCTTGATTGACATTTTAAAATTTGTGAAAAAACTCCCTGGTTTTAACATAAGAAATCCTGTGATGGTCAAATTCTTTTCTGCTCTGGCAAGAAAAAACAACAACAAACAAACAAAAAAAAAGCTAATAAGCAATTTGTTCAGCCTAAACACAGAACAAAGAGGCTGGTATTAAAACTCTGAATATCAGAACGCATTGTTAACCCTTTCTCCTACACAGCTTGAGGAAGATAAGTGCCACAACATGATCAAGTCACATGGTAAACAATTCTTTACCTGCAGGAAACTGCATAAGCCTGCAAATTCTCTTTACTGGTGAAGGTGGGTACTGCACATTTGAAGAAATCCTGGGTTAAAAATTGGTCAGTTTTTGTCTAGCAGGTAACTGAATTTTGGTCAAAAAAATACGTTTGAGTCAGCTTACTTGAAATTACACTGAAATAACATTTGGAATTATTGACTCACCAAAAATAGACTCACTGTCTCTGGCTGACAGAGACAAATCAGAGCTGGTGTGCCAGTCCTAGATGACTTGTACTAGCTGCCTAGTAGCCAAGGCCACTACTTTTCCCTTTTTCTGCCTCCACCATCATATGAGAGAAGTTTTGCTTTCCAAAAGTCAGTAGCTTTGTTTCCCAAAGCATATCCACTGTACTGTAGGTTATTTAACAAAATACCAAAGTAAATACATTTTAAAAGATGATATGCAAGTGACTGGATCAAGAGTTTTCACTTTAAGGCTTAAAAAAGAGTGTTTTTCCTAATGAATGGTAGAATCATCCCTTTACCATCAAAGCATCTGTAAATCAAAAATTACAAGTACATGTGCAGAGTCAAAGAGGCATAAAAATAGTTCTTCTGGATTACACTTGTACTCATTTTACAACACGGAGACATGTCAGTTTTACATATAGAGAAACTGTGTAGCTATAAGTGTACAAATGGAAACATTTTAAGTGCAGAACAGCATTGCTATTTCTGTGCATTTTGGGTTAGTTGTTTAATCCAACAGGACAGAAATAGGTACGAATTCTATTTAATCAAAAGTGAGGGTGTTGCAACACTCACCTCCCTCATGGTTACAGTGCAAAGCCCATTCTGACAAGAACTAATTAAACAGCTGACAAGTCTGCACAGGCAAACCAAGATACTTCACAGCACCTAATCTATGCAGTTCTGATTAAGAGTTTTTGGGACAATAATTATGGAAAAAAGTTACAAAGTGTTTTGAGGGTTATCTATGGGTCTTACATAAATTTTTCCACATAGGCATACAGTATTTTGTCTATGTAGAAAAAAAATAGGTACAAATAGGTAGAATTTGTACCTATTTATGTCCTATTGGATTAAACAACTCACCCAAAATGCACAGAAATGGCAATGCTGTTCTGCACTTAAAATTACATTTTCACATTTGGATTTTTCTAATCAAGTTAAATATAAAATGCAAAATTTTAAAAAATGTAGCTAAAAGCCTGTAAAAAGCAGTTACAATGCTTCAGCTGATTTAAAACAGTACAGAAGGAGCTCTAAAGGATTTTAAAAAAGAGAAATTATACTTCTACAATTTTACCTTCTCTTCAGAGACTCCATGAAAAATCCAGAATAGTGTTTAAAATTCTCTTTCTCACAAATGCAGCATCAATAATCAAATTCTGTTGTACATCGGGGATCTGATTGGCCTTCATTATGTTCCTAAGAAAGCACTTTGTTTTGAGACTGGAAGGTTACTGGTGGTTTCTAGAGTTTCTTAAGTAGAATGAGAGACAGATATTTTAATCATCAGGTTCTTCTCCAATCGAACCCACTCCCAGTTTTATGCTGTGACTGCCTACTATTATGGCCTTCAGTTTCCTTTATGATAAAATATTATTGTTAAATTATTCTACTGTAATCTATCTAGTCATGCTGCTATGGACATTGCCAGGTGGATTACATAATGACCATGTTTCTACATGGTTTCTACATTGTAATAATACAGTGCATATAAAATGTATTCATCCTGGCAACAACTGTTGATTTATGAAAGAATGGCAATGAGAAAAGCCAAAGGCGCATCTACTAAATATTGACTTGAAAAGGGTAAATATTTACACAGTCTCTCATTTGATGTTAGGCATTTTTAATAAAATTGTCATCATTTTAGAGAAATCAGTTTACATTTCAGCATTAAGTGTGTGTGTTTTTCTTTGCAAAAAAGAAAAACGTTGTTGATCATGGATTGATTTGTAAAAGCAATAAAATGGGTGCAACATTCAAGTTGATGAGTATTTTTTGAATGCACTGTATTATGAAAAGAAAACCAGGCAATTGCATGGAGCGATTGAGTGGCAGCAGCTTGTACCATCCAAGGGGGGTGAATACTTTTATTAAGCACTGTAAACTGAACTTGATTGCATTGTTTGCTAGCCCAGATCAAATTTGAACCTATGTATGTGACTTATAACATGTCTGTATGACTAGGTTGAATTGTTGTTATTTATTATTTGCTTGCTTTCGTAAAAAGCCTTGAGACTATATAGAGACTATGTTAATTCTATACAAATAAACTGAATTGAACTGGATAAAAAACAGTGGAACATTTGGAATTGTGTTCTGTTTATGCAGCTGTTTTCTCAGTCTTTAGCAGGAAAGAAAAGCATAATCAATTACAGTGCACTTTGTATTTTTAGAATCTTTTTTAATGTATACTATCGCATATTCCAATGTATATTGCAGTGCCACAGTCAATGTTCTTTAATGTCAGGCATTTTTCATAAGCAAGAAGCCCTGAAATGTTTCCTTTGTATCAATATTCATAATGTGGAGGGTATTCGAATTTGTAACTAGAAACCGGTGGATAGTGTATATGAGGTAACATTTGCATAATACACAAGGCAATTCCCAAGCGATGTGCTCTTTGTGCAAACAGTGTATAATTTAGCAAAATAGCAACACATTGTAATTCTACTCAAATAACATCTCCCCAGAAATTATTTCTTGTTTTTATTGTTTGGCCTCTCCAATTTCCCTCTTGGTCGCTCACCATCACACTAACGACACACTGAAAGGCAAAACTGCCACAAACAAATAATCCTTTGCTCAAGTTAATTATTTTCTATATCTGACTAAGTATTATTTGTGAGCTCAAAGAAGCTTTGAGAGAACCAAAGGTTATAAAGTAGCATTAACTTTGTAATAATGGAGTAAATTTGCAAATCCTATAATGTAATGTGAGACAACTCTTAAGGACATGGAGGGAATTCTCCTGTGTCTTTTTTGGTGTCATAATAACTTGGGATTCTCTACAGATCAAAGCACTTTAATAATAAAAAGACTTCCTATTTGTTATAAAGATATAGAAAACCCTCACATACAGCTTTTGCGATTTTTCAACTTGAATGGAACAAATGTTAAAAAGGAAAACATGACAACTAATTTCCACAATCTCACCTCAGGACCTTACAAATCCTCCACAATCCAGTTGATGTGCTAAATGGCCTCTGAAGTAGATGGCATGAAAGAGAAATTTCTCCTTCCACCACTGCTCACAAGCACCTCAAGTGAGAACCATAAAGTGTTTGTGAAGGAGGGATTTGAGTCTGCTCTTTTTGACAGGTTTAAACCCAGCCATCCAATCTTAATCCTATGGGCAAAATGCTTTCTTGCAACAAATTCAGTCATCTGCTTTCAACCTCTGACACTGACAGAAAAATGCACACTTCCTAACATCACCTCCCCATTGTGTGTGTTTTAACATCTGTATCTTCCTAAGATGCCGCAGTTTTCTGGAATTTAACCTTGTGCCATTAGACTACGCTTTCCAAAGAATGCTGATATTTTTTTCTGTCATGAAATTCTAAGAAAATGAGTTAAAATTCTGCACTATAAAAAACAATTTAGCGAAACAGTTCCACATTAGTGTAAAATCATTCAGCATAGTGGTTTCATAGGAAATTTAGACAAGTACTTGTTTTCTTTGTTAATTTGACCCAGTGCTTGGAGTTCAAGTACACTGGCTTTACTGACAAGACAGAAAACCAACTCCAGGCAACATAATTGTAATTGTAATTGTAAGTTGTAAATTATATTTTTTTCTAAATTTCTTCTAAATAACATGACTCTAAATTACATAAATTTCAATTCATATAATTTCTTTCTAAATTACATGAATTTAAAAGACAAAGACTTATGATCCTTTCCATACCTACTGGTGTCTCTGGTAAAGATGTGTAGAATGCAGAAGCATAATTTAACATTGACAAATATAGAAAAATCAAACTGTTAATCTATGTAACTTTTATTGAAAGTAAATACGTTTGGTCAAACATTGGGAAACACATGAATGTAAGATAGAAGAAGGACTCAAGTCTTCAGGCTTCTGCTGGTGCCATGATTTTATTTTTCTTTCCCTACCATGTAGATAAACATTGCGCAGATAATGATTGCAGAAAAAACAACTTGTATCAAAGTTTATATAGGGTAGCAGTTTGCCCCTTGACATGGAGTTTATGCTTCCTGTGTCTTCTGAGGAACAAATTACACAATCTTTACGAGGGAGCAATTGTAAAGTTACAAATAATCAACATTACTCATCATATTTACAAGTACCCACATCTATTAACGTACCCATGTACCAATGAAACTGGTGTGATTGCACCTGTTTTTGTTTTCTTCTTGAAAATGGTGTGACAAACACAAACCCCCTTAGGCAGTGCATTGAAAATGGAACGTCCCACAAACAGCCTCTCCGTAAAAGGCTTTGTGAGCTTTATGCCCTGGTTTGATAGAGTGACTTGGGAAACATGTATGTAAGATAGAAACAACACATAATATCTGTCAATCTTTGCAATTAACATCAAGTAGACTTCACATGAGCAAAAATTATTACATTAATCACAGAGCACAGAGCTATCAATTTGTGCTATTGTCATTTTGTACAGCACTTTGGTGCAGCTTTACACCTGTTTTTAAAGTGCTATATAAATAAATTTGACATTGACATTGACAGCGTACAACACAAACAAAGCAGCATACTTTTTTGTCCAAAATGCAGCAAAGTCTGTGCAGTCGTAGTTTGTCCAGAGAGCATGCAAATTACTCATCTGATATGATGGTTCACCCTAAGACAGGCGCACTGTCATAGGCTACAAAGACTTTGCACATCCTTCTTTCGTCACTAGTACCGCAAAGACTTTCACTATGTTTTTTTTTTGTTGTTGGTTTTTTTTCTCAGGTCTGGAGCTTACATAGATATTGATTTTGAGCAATCCTCTTTGCAAAGCTTCTCTAGATGATCAGACGACCAGCTCCTCTCTTACGATCTTTTCTTTTTGACTCCCAACACAGAATTTTTAACAATTCAGGTCAGGGGACCGAGATGATCTTGGCTGATTATGTTCCATGTGAACCATTACTGTGTTGATTTGACCAATATGTTTACCCTATTAGAAGATTCAATGACAGCCTATTTTCAGTGTTCATACAAAGGTCACTGATTTTATCTAAAATATCCTGGTCCTTCAAATCGTCTTGACTTAACCTATCAGTACCTCACAAAGCCATGACCTGTGAACTATCCTAAATTGTTCAGAGATGCAGTAATCTTGATACATGTAACACTTTTGAATTTGAAAAATTAACAATTATCTGTTACTTTTCGTAAAACCAGCAAATTGTAATCAGTTTGACCTAGAAAAGGAAATATTTCATCAGATTTAAAGTCAAACAGTGAGCAGGTGAGCAGCATGTAAAAACATCTGTTTATAACTGTGCATGGGACCATCAGACCCATCTAACCTGCTACCCACGACAGACTTACACCTACATCTAAGATAATTAATGCATTTCATCCAGTCAGTGCCTGTTGCTGCCAAACTGGATGCATCATCAAGATCCTGTTCTGAAGGAAGGAAGATAACCTAAACCAAAACATATCACATTACAGTAGATGCATCACGGAACTGATGATTGCAGGATTATGTCAGGAGAGGACCTCAGATTCTGAAAAATCAGACAAGAGGTTTATCAGAGAATCAAGCACACCAAAGAACAGGGTTCAGAACTTCATAAGGAACTTGTGATTAAGGGTGGGAGTGACTGAATTTTTATAACACTTTTTAAAAAATTGTTGCTATTTTAGGAAGCTGTAAAAACCTTCCAAAAGATACAAATCCTTATTTGGATTATCTCTTTGTTCATTCACATTTATGTTTGTGTGTACTGATAGACTCATTAACTGGAATGCCAATTGTAATTTATGAGTTTAATATAGACCAGAGCCACAGCATTCAGATTATTGGTTCAAGAAGAGTTAAAAAGGGCAGTGTGCTCCCTGGGATTCAGATTAAAACCATCAAACATAGCAAATGCTAGCACAACATCCATAGGAAAGTCTCCTGTTTTATCCATAGAAAAGTCACACATCCTGTCAGGTTCAAAAATGAATCATTTAAGTCATGCTATGCAAATTAAAATTACCCTATTTCACTTCAACCCCAACAAAAGAAGCTGCACACTCCTAGGCAAAATCCAGGAGATCTGAACTCTTTTGAAATCTGTTTGTTGTTTGGTTCTCAAGTTTTCTTCATGATTGCAGTATGTGTAATTGTGTCACATAAACTTACAATTATGTTAATGGAGTCATCAATGATTAGTGCTGAAAGAGTAAGCCTGGAGTTTCTTTGCTCAGCTCAAGGCATTCGGTGACTGCTGCGTGTTGATTGTCACTAAGACTTGTTTGCTTAGAAGAGCATCGATTTAATGTGTTTTATCTGCTTTTCGTAAAGCACTATATATTTCAGAATGCTTAAATTAAAGTATCATACAATTACGTGCCTAATACCACTAATGCTTTAAAAATCTGTTCCTATTTCAGTTCCTACTTTCTCATCTGAAAGACATTCCCATTTATTGAAGTTATTGCTGCTTATGTTTGTAGTATCACAGTCATGTTTGAGCCAGAGTTGGACAATTTTCTTTTCTTGGTCTCTTTCATTTTCCTGAGGAATCCCTTTTCCAGAGACTTGATTCAAATAGCTGAACAATCTCCCTGTAACCACATTCTGCAGGACTCTGCTAATGACCTAGTCACATAATTGCAGTGTACTTGAGAAGGTAAACACCTAAAAAATGCAAGACACTAACCTTCAAGGACTGGAATTATCTACCCCAGAGAGGATGGTCAGGGGTTTCATTGTAGAGTCATGGATAATGGTAGTAATTGCACCACAGTTGGATAGCATGTGCCACCACAGACCATTTCAAAGCAGGATAGGTGCTGAAGAAGACAGAGACCTCCAGTCATAGAGGAAGACATCACAATAAGCATCAACTGCATCAAATGCATTAGTGAAAAATATTTTCTCATAAACACAAGGTTTTTGCTGTAACTCCAAAGAGGCTTGATGTGAGATATGGTAGTGTTGATGTCCAAATATGTAGACTGTGTTGCCTGGAGGGAGGATGACAGGACCAATGGTGCTGTGATGGAAGTCTCCATACATTTTATTTATCTGGTAGGCTAATGCATTGAATATGAAGCTGCTTATAAATTAATCATTGTCTCAAGGTTCTTAACACCCATTTCCCATATTCATTTTTAGACCTGAGTAAGACAAATCACAGTTACACCCAGCCTTGGATTTCCCAGAATTAAATGTTGCTTTCAGTGTTAAATGTGGCTCTGTCTTAATATTTGACAGGGGAATCTGTGTTGTGACTACAAATCCTAACAAGATGATTATGCACAACCTTTCAATTTTATATGCCTTATAGAATGGCTTTATTTTGTTTTCAACTTCCATGTGTATAGTCCTATGCCATTCTTTGTAGTTTTAGAAAAAGAATATGTGTAAGTTTAGGTAAATTAATGGAGATTTACAGAACAGAAACCTGCCGCAGTTATAAATGAGTTGTAGAACAATGGCTATGTGTTACAAAAAGGTGTAGGTGATTTATCCAGTTAGTACTGACAGTAACTTGGAGAATTGTCAGTATGTGGCCTCAGATTGCTTATCTCGCAGTAAATGAAAAATTGGTAGTGTTCATGCAGGAGGGTTTTTTATTGAACCTCTTAGAGTCTGAGAAAGGTTTTCCAGAGAAAGGTTTTGTTTTTGAGTGTGTTTGTCTAGAAACTCAACATGATGTCTTCATAACCTGGACAAATTATTTCTAGACCTCTACTTAATTTTCAATTGTACTTTTTCCAATTCAATGAGAAAAACATGTGTCTCTAATATATATATATATTAACATTACAGATAAGAAAGACTCACAGCTGTGCTCTTCAATTTGATTTGACTCCCTCCAGACCAGACTTCTGCAACTTTTGAATACAACCTTTACCACTCTTTTAAAACTGAACACATATTGCATTTCTAAACATTTCAGAAAAGGCTCCATGATTATTTGCACAATCTAAGTATTTTGTGTCCAGTGGTATTCCTTTGTATCTAATCTGGCTCTTTAATCGTGAAAGTTAACTTTAGAGTTATGTACCTTATATTTATAAAATTTTTACCTTTTTATTTATATTTGCAAAATGATATATAAATTAAAATGCTTATTGAACTCCATAAGCATTTTTAAAAGGACAAATGTCAAGTATTAGAACAAAACAACTTGTATTTCTCATAATATATAGAGGTTACATGTCCAAAGAAAACAGAGCATTTGTCAAACGTCGAATTTTAACTTACATGTGTTTATGCAGAATGTACAGTAATTGTAATTGTCATTCTGCATTATTGAAAAACAATAATCGTTCATATGGAAACGTTGAATTTTCAAAACTTCTTTATGTCTATCGCTCAATGATGTCTTCAAATGGTACCCATGATTTCAAACTGATTTTAATGCCACTTAGCAATTTTCCTTATTTCTTGATCTTGCTTGATCTTCATAGGATGTCTTTTGATGTTAAATTAATATTACATATCAGAGTTAAATTATAGTTTTGGATACAGTTAATATTACTGATGTTCTTTTTTTTACATTTCATATCAAGTTATCCTTTGTCTGGTCTTCTGTCTGTTTTTTAGTTCTGTAAACTGGCATAGAAAAGCCTGAATCTTAGATATATTGCTTCAAACGATAATAGCTGAAGTTTAAAGGATTTATAACAGTTTAAATTATATTTAGTTTTCCTTGAAGTGCTATCTTTTTCAGAATTATCTTTTATTTTACTCTTTCTCTTTTGGTCATAGTTGCACTTTGAAGAACATTGGTGCATGAGTTGCCTCAAGCCCTTCTAATTTGCGTTATTGCAGCAGACACCAGAGAGGGTAAATGCTAAATGGATCAATACTTCTGAAGGAAAAAAGCCTTACCATGAAACTTTTGCACTGCAATGGACTTTTCTACTAAGTGTTCTTAGCATTGTAAGACTCCCCTCTCCAAGGAATCAGATGAAATCTGGTGTTTTTCTTCCCTTGGTTCTCTAATAGGTCTCCTGGGCCCTCCATCCAATATGCGGCAAGAGCAAAATAAAAACATTGATAATTTCTAAGTTATGCATGGAGAGGAAAATGAGACATAGCCTACCTCTCTAATGCTGTTCCTTTTTCACTCCCGAGACAATTTAATGCTCATTTTGTTTTTTCCGGTGCAGGAAGCATCCTCTCTGCCTTTTGCACTTGTTCTTCAGATGTGAATGGATATAACATAACAGATGAGAAGACTGTTTCCTGCTTTCAGTCGTCAGTTATCTCCTTCAGACAACGTTGAAGACACTGACATGTACTTTAACAGGAAATAAAACATTGTTTCATTTACACTAGTCTTTGAAAATATAACTCAGTTTAAATTTAAATTGGGAAATGTATTATCTGCGATAAAATACTTAAAATAAATGTCTAAATTGTGCATAACAAAGCAAAAAAAAATCTATGTAAAGTTGTATCTTTTTGTTTTACATGTCAAGAATCAACTGACTGAATGGGAATTATACTCGAATTTTCTATGAGTGCCGCCTAGTGGTAAGGTAAATATTTTTTCCAAATGACTTGAAGTAGTATGGCAACATTGTCAACTTCTTAGATTCAAACAGTCTGCCAGCAGAGTGCATTCATAGTTTTACATGAAATAAAGTAATTATATTCTTGGATCGCTGCTAATGTATTTGAAAAGCATGTGTGTAAATATTGCGGCAGCGCCACAAATAAGGCATGTATACTGTATATGCCTTTGGTAAATAAGATGCTCAAATAGTGGAATTTATAAACTTGACTTTAAAAAGATATATGTTATCTACTTTATACAGAGCAAGGTCAGAGTGTTTTCAGATTTGTGTTTATGTGCCATAAAGTGACATAAATATCTAAATGTGCAGTTCTCACTCTAGGAAGAAACAGTTTTTATGAGGTAACTACTACATCAGTAAAGCTGCTAATACTTTTAACTATTGCAGAGTGTGTTACTCTATGAAAAATGGTAAAGTACATTTGCTGCTTGGATTTAGTTGCCATTTGCACTCTTTGTTTAGTCCATGTGAGTTGTTGTTTTTTAAAACTATGCCCTTTTCTTCACAGATGCGTGTTTCAGGCTTGATGTGTTTTTAGTATGGCATATACTATTCATTATCAACTCCAAAATGCAACAATATCAACATTTCTTGCGAGTTCAACCAAGAAGACCCATGCAAACATAAATGCAGGAAAATATAGATTTTAATCCCATGGAATAATTGGTCAGATTCTTTGTAATTGAGTAAGACAAATGATTTTAAAAAAAGAGATCATAATAAATAATTATAAAGCCCCCAAATGACAACATAAATTTTCTGCCAGATTTACTTTGTCAAGAAAACTGGTATGGGGTTTGAGATCTTTCCAGGTACACGCAGAAAAAGGTGCATAAAGGCCTGAGAGAAATAAAGCAATCTTGTGTTTTGATTTATAATAATTAAGTTGAACATGTATGAGTACAATTGGTAATATGTGTATGTGTATAAGTAATCACTGAATGATTCTGAAATGTATGAATAATGATCTGTAATGATAACAACAAATAATTATGGTTGATGAGTTATAATCTGAAAGAGATGTAAGTTTTAATGAATATTAGAGCTGAGATGATTTAAATGATTTCAATACTAAGTTGAATATGGTTGATAATGTTAACAAGACAAAGAGGGCAGTTATAGAAAAGAAGGAAGTTGGAACAATACAGTCAGCAGGATGGGTGAGGCCCGGCTGACAGGAAATGTCGCAAGTTGGAAAAAGGAGGAACTTTTTGCTGGACTCAGTAAACAGGATGGGGGCCGGTACTTTCCACCGGAGAAGCAGCAGATGTTCAGGAAGTCATGCAGACCAAGCTGTACACACACACACACAGAGGAGAACAATATAAAAGGAGGCTGAAATGAGAAAGCAAGGGTTTTTTGTCCTCGGCGCTGGAAAGAAGTCGATACGGGGAAGCAAATTGAGGAAACAGCAACGGACCGCACCCTGGAACCACGGGAGACTTGAGACTCCGCGCCGCCAAGAAGGGACAAGTTCCGGACGCCCAAGCTCTGGTTCCTGATTCGACCGTCGGTCTTGCCTCAACCCAAATATATTGCAACAGACTTAGAGAAAAGACAGAGTTCCCGGAGGGATAAAGAGCTGGGTTTTTAAAGGATTTAAACCCGTTCTACTTTGCTACTATTCTAAGGAGGATTTTTCCACATAAGGACAAAGATTCTGACCAAGGCTTCTGGATGTTCCTGTTGCTAAAGATCCATCAGCAACTGGGTGTGAGTTGAATTTGCCCCCAAAAATCTATCTCAGAACTTGCGACATAAGTTAGGGAAAGGAGACAGCATGGTATGGTTATACATGTGGATCTTATTATACTGCTCTCGAATTATATACAATTGATTATTGATTTGTATGTCACATATCCCTGCTTAAGCTTGCTTAATAAATTCATACTCTAAAATTCTAATGAGGTTGGTGGACATTGGAATTAATTGAGTCGTTTAATCATTTTTCAGTTCTTTTAATAAAGGTAAAACTAATGTGCATGGTTCTAGAAAAGAGGAGGCTTCATAATTTCCTTTGGTGAGAGTAAAATAATGACCCCGGGACTTACATCCAAGTCACTAAATTTAATCTAGCCGGTTCCAAGAGCAAGTTATATTTTAGAAAGCGAGCTACCGTTAACAGGAGTGGTTATTGGAATTATTCAGCTGTGAGGGCTACTTAGCTGATTGTTCCTTAACTGAAAAGGGTCGTAGCTTCTGGATTGGAGGTAGTTAGAGCTAGACGAATCGCTTTCGACACCAGTTTGAATAGATTATCTCTTATAGATCTCGTTTAGGGTAATACCCAGGTCTTAGAGATTTTCCGGACCTGTTAGACAGAGAACTGGTCAGTAGTCAGCCCCGGAGGGTTGTGATGAAGTGGGCGGGGCTAGCTATTGCAGGATAACGGACAACTTCTAAACAATGGCTCAGCCGTTCAAAGGTTTTTGTTCATTTGTTGATTTGTTGCACTGAAAAATGAAATTTCTCTCTATCTACATTCCGGCATATACCTGAGGGTTTATACATATGTACAAAAACAGCATCAGATCATGATGCTGCTGTTACTAT